>NW_013742601.1:0-5393 GCF_000517525.1 Limulus polyphemus
AAAAACAAACAAGTCTCAAACTATAAACTATCTCCCATTCAAAATGGCGGTCTTTAGAAGCGCGGACATATAATAGAATAGACAGCACTTTCAAACAAATTATGACAATCACATCATTCATGTGATAGTCACACAAGCACTTGATCTATCGCTGAAAACGAAGTGACTTGACACAAAAGATTATTAAAGATATATTCCAATCCAAATTGCAACACACATAACACAAGTACCTCGACTATCGTAATGGTAGTTAGCTGGTTTAACACAAAAAAATGATCCAATTCCGATCACAACATGCTCTTTTTTTTATTTAAATTTCGATTTCAGTTTATATTTATAAACTTCTTTTGTCATTCATGTTTATGTATATTTGTTTGTGTTACCTTCTTTTCTTTTTTCACGTCGAATCTGGTCAAAGCGAAAAGAAATATCAAAAGACAGAGAGCAAAGACATCCAAAGCAAGTACAAGAAATGTCAGTTTTCAGCAGTTCTAATATTTTTTTGGAACATCATAAGTAAACATTAAAGATTTCCTGCTACCAGCCAGGTTTTCTAAGATGTTGCCTATGTCACAATTCCCACTCACAATACAACTGCAGGTTGGACGAGTTTTTTATGTCTGCCAGGAAAGTACACCTTTGACCGTACTACAAGGGTGTGATAGCTGGCTTCACTGCCAGGAGTAGGCAGCAAATCGTCAATTTCACCGCCCCCTGGTGTAAACCACACCACGAGTGAGAAAAAAGCGGTTTGATGACAGATCGAACTGTCATTGTCTGAATTAAAGCCAATTGTTTCATTCGTGCAAGTTTTACACCAGGAGAGTTTACTGTTTATTAGAACATTTGCTACACAAGTTTAGTTCCTTTTCAAATGTTGCCCAGCTTATTCACTAATAAATCCACTTCTAATCAATCATCCACACTTGACTATCGGATGGCTAGGATGAAACTCGCATGCAAGTTTTACACCGGGAGAGTTTACTGTTTATTAGAACATTTGCTACACAAGTTTAGTTCCTTTTCAAATGTTGCCCAGCTTACGAGTTTCATCCTAGCCATCCGATAGTCAAGTGTGGATGATTGATTAGAAGTGGATTTATTAGTGAACGACTGAACGCAGATTCATGAACACGATGCTGGAAAATTGCTTTGTAGTAGTCACAGATATATCTATATGCCATCATTGAATATCTTTACTCTGTACTCAGTATATAAAAATAACGATGCCGCATTATATGGCTTACCTGGTTAGGATATGGGGATTTATCGTCAACCTATTGCCTTATACTTTAGGGGCGTGAGAAGGCTATAATAATGACACTTAAGTCCCACTATTTGATCAGACAAGAGTATCCTGAGAGTTTGGCGGTAGCTGCTGTTAATTAGCTATCTTTCCTCTGGTATATCAGTGTGAAATTATAGACGGCCATGTGTAACCTTTCTGGTTACCATTTGTAAATAATTATTTAGTAAAACAAAAAAACTAATATATAATTCGGTGTAGGATTCTGTACAACATTGACTCTAATCAATAATAGAAAGTAATTCGTTATTATTATTATCTGCTAATCCATTGTCATTAAAGTTAGAATAAATATTGCAGGATCCTATACAGTACTAACTCTCGGTGGTAATACAAAACAATACGTTATGACGTGTTAACAGCGCCACCTAGAAATGAATATCCATCCTTCAAGCTGTTACCTAACATACAGTTGCTGCACAGTTTTCTTGGAAAATAACGAAGAAAACACAGAGGTTTGCCAATTAAATATTTTTGTCATTCTGTTATAAAGTACAGCACGTCTACCGGCATTAGAATTGGTGGAGAAGAATACGTAGTTTCCTGGTTTATCTGTCTAACCCCCCCTTTTTCGCAGTCCGGGCATGCTAACTAATAAGCCATACCTGGACCAATAAGTCAAGAAAAAATAGTAAATAAAATTATGAAATATTATGCAAGTTTTATTTTATCTCATATATATGCATTAGAAGCAGGGCCTGAGAGAGGTGGGATGGGGCCCAAATGTGGGGCCCACCCCACTCCGAAAGTCATAAAAATATACGAATTAAATCAATAAAACATAAAAAAAACCGATTTTTTCACCTTTTATTAAAAGAAACTTTAATTTATATAACATAAATTATTTACATTACCTATTACAGTGGTGCACACTTTACGTTTATTTGAGATATAAGTTAACATTACCCGAATTGGAAATTGATAGAAATTAAAAATAGTTTTAAAATGCTTTTCGCGCTTTATTTTGGACAGATTCCTTTATTTTCGTTGAAAAATCTATTGTCCGCGCAACGTCAGAATTTATGCGAATAATTGAAATCCCATTTAGCCTTTCTTCGGACATTGTTTTTGTTTTGTTTTTAATTACGCACAAAGCTACACAACCCCCCAGTGGCACAGCGGTATGTCTGCGGATTTATAACGCTAGAATCCGGGTTTCGATACCCGTGGTGGGCAGAGCACAGATAGCCCTAGTAAGTACGATACAATTTTATACGATCATGTAAAAAAAAAAAAAGAGTTCGAGAATCACAGGAAAACCACAAACGTCTCCAAGTTCATTACCTTTCCTCATTTATCCAAAATGAATTTATCGAACTTTGTGGATCATTTGTTCGAAAAAGAATTCTTGAAGAAATTCGTATTCCAAATATATTTCTATCTTCGTGGATGCATCTCCAGATTGTTCACACAAAGAACAACCCGAAGCATTAAAACACAGTCCGACGCCGAAAAACAATATAGTATAACTTTTTTTTTTGTAGTATTGATTAAGTTTTGATTAGCAATTTATTCCTGCAAATATTTTAACATTTTGTCAAAACTATAATTAAACAAAAATTATTTTAACCTCTTCTTGATGTTAAATTTTCTCTCCATTTTGTTGATTCCAAGAAAATTTTCATTCTGAGGATCTCCAATATAATCGTTGAAACCAAAAAAATGGTAAACCTTGCTCACTTAAGAAAAGTATGACTTCCAGAATTCTCTTGAGAAGTTTTCCCAATTAATAGCTTCAGCTGTTAGCCCTTTCAAAAGTATAGATCCCATTGAATATTTTTATGACGCAGATTTACTATCTTTATGTATTATCGAATTTTCATGAGTCGGTATGTGGTCCTTTAATTTCCTCAAACCTCTTTCAATATCCCAACCTGACGGACTCCTGATTCTGCACTACTTAGAAAACATGGAACACAAAACAATGATTGCTTTGTTTTGCTCCATCTCATCCAATCTCTTTCGCACGTTTCTCCATTCGATAATTTTTTTTTACGAGACGATATTAAAAACTGATTTTCAGCATCACGTGGGACGTTTTCTGGAATATTGGAATGTTTAATTTAAAAAAATCTTCCATTTCCATTGCATTATTTTTGTTGAGAAACGGGATGTCATCAATGGGATTAGTAGTTAAGATTGTTGTATTGTTTGTTTGTTTTGAATTTCGCGCAAAGCTACACGAGGGCTATCTGCGCTAGCCGTCCCTAATTTAGCAGTGTAAGACTAGAGGGAAGGCAGCTAGTCATCACCACCCACCGCCAACTCTTTTACCAACGAATAGTGGTATTGACCGTCACATTATAACGCCCCCACGGCTGAAAGGGCGAGCATGTTTGGTGGGATGAGGATGCGAACCCGCAGATTGCGAGTCGAGCGTCCTAACCACCTGGCCATGCCGGGCCAAGATTGTTGTATCGATCAGATGATCTGCATCTGGTTAATTTGATTGTGACTCATTTTCTAGACCAATTGCGTCACCGACGGTCTGTGATGCTGATGAAGAACCATTTCTTTCCGACTCACAAGTTCTTTATTTGATCATAAGTATAAGTTGAAGTACTATTTGACGTTTCTTCATGAAGATCGACATTTACGTTGTTGTTCGATTCCGAAATATTTTCTTGGCGGAAGATTGATGTAATTCGTGGCAAACGTTGGATTGTTTTTTTGCATTCTTCTTTTCGTCGCCTTTTGCTTGCTCTTCTACGATATGACCATTCTATTTCTACCTGTATGAAAATATAATAAGAAAAAAAGGCTTCCTACCTTGTGATTTTTGCCTCTCGTCTTAGAGTTAGACGTTAAGCTTTTCCTGGTCGACTGTGTGCCCGCCGAAATTGTACCGCAAAAACTTGCCACCTGTCATAGGATTGTTGATTACAACAAAATTTAATTTTTGAGCAGCAGCCGATAAGCGATCATAAAATATATTATTGTATCATTACTTCACGAATAGAATGACACTTTTAGAATAGATAATTTTTATTTAAGTTAAATTGGAACTTTTTTGAAACACTTTCATATAATTTTGTTATTACATAAAATACTAAATTTTGGGGGCCCTGCTAGCCCTCCCTGTATCTGGGCTTAATTACAAGCAAAATTACTTGTCCCCATTGACGAGAAAATTTTAAGTTAATCTCTCAATATAAATTATTTCATGGACTTTAAAAAGGTTAATTGTGATGCACTCTTGGTTTCACTCAGAGCCAAAGCTCTGAGCTACTTATAACGCCCCCCCCCCCCAGCGAAAAGTAATTGTTGAGCATTTCAGTCATGCTAAGAGCCACTCAACAATAACATACTGTTACGTCTCTGGTCGTTTGTTAATTTCTGGTATAAATTCTTACCGAGGAACTTCAGCCATACAAGTCCTTTCTTAAATAAAGCTAGTTTATTCTTTCTCAGTACAACTTTGCAATACACAGAATTTCCACGGTCATTTTAACTTAAACACACGATATAATTCACAACGATTCACGCACTTTACGTACTTAGAAAAGACTAGAGTTGCTGGGAAAAGTCAAAAACCTTTGAGAATCTCATGACGTGTTACTAGCGTCACGTAACTTCTGCTGTCGTAACAATACCATAAATCTACATTTTTATTATTTATGTTACGTCACATTTTGAAATGTGAATGATAGTGTGATTAATTCCAATTTAATGTAGAATATCCTGCTTGTGAAATACATTTTGGCATCAACATTATTCATGTCTGTTTTCCCGTCATTTCAAAGTCAATGTTGAGACTTGCAGGCATGTGCGGCTTTTCAAACGTAGCTCAGGAAGATATATACATAAGATTGAAAAATAACGTAATTTACAATTTTTCCCCATGGATATTTCTAAAGCTTGGTAGTTTCTTCAATTAAGACAATAGAAAAGTAATGATATTCACAGGTACTTTAATCTTTTGTTTTTGCTTAAGCTACAAAGCTGTACATTGAGCTATCTGTGCTCTGCCCACCACGTGTATCGAAACCCAGTTTCTAGCGTTAATATATTTTTTTAGACTTAATAATTCATTGCGTGCGCCAAAATTTGGTATGTGGCATCTTTTATACCTATCGATCAGGCTACA
>NW_013742602.1:0-6385 GCF_000517525.1 Limulus polyphemus
ACGAACAGAGACGTAACAGGCCTATTGCTTTGTGAACTTATTGGAGTTTCAGTGGAAGAAATAAGACTCTTTCATTTAAATGTACAGGATTTTGCGTTATTTTTTGGCGAATAATATAAAATAAAAATAATAACCCACCCAACCATAGAAACGTCTCCAACATTGTGTCGTGGAAACAAACATATTTATAGTTGTATTCTGTAACATATATCCACTCTCTGCTGTGTTTTGTAGTTAATATTGAATAAATAACTAAAAAAAGAGGTGAAAAATTATTTTGCTTCTCTTACACATTGCGTAAAAATGTAATGTGATTACTCACCTTATTCGTTGGTTTTATGTTTAGTACAGATGTCAGGTGTGTTCGGAGCGTTTGTATATTTTGTTAACATTTTTATTTCCCAATTAATACCCACAGTTTGAACGAAGATGTGTTATTCTTGGACTACTTTACAGTTAGATAATTTTTGTGATAATACTTACTTTAAAAAAAACTTTTTAGGAAACTTGTCTTCCCCGTATTTGTGTTTTTCATTTTCTGATGAGGTTCAGTGTTGAATGTCCGTTTTATAACGTATCTAGTTTAATTCAGCAAGACCGCGCGATGTATGCTGTACTGTTAACAATTAGGAAAACTAACGTAAACGGGAGATGGACAAGCTATTTTATTGAACAACAACACTATTTGTATGTATGGGGTATGTCAAGATACTCTTGTCAACAGCATACTGTGGCTACATTTACACTTCATCAAGCCTTACATAAATTCTTGTTTAGGAGAATCACGGACTCACCATAGTCAGGAAGGAGAGAGAGAGCAGGGCAACAGTTTACCAGTGTTTGTATAACCATGTCTAGCGTAATGCAAATATCCTCGACCCAACATTTAACATAAATGGTGCTGCCATCTACTTATCTTTCCTTTTAAAATTCATCCAAAAATTAATTTCTGCAATCCCTGGATCAGAATCTCTATTTAAAAGATAACTCCTAATCATTAAATATTTTAACGGGTCTTTTGTATTTATTATTAAAATATGTAATAAATATAATATTGTTTCAGTTAACACATATAGGACGATAGGGTTGTTCTCTGTATGTTCAGCTAAAGCCAATGAATTAAGTTTCAATTTTTCTGTTCATTATTTATGTTCATTAAGTTTTAATTTTAAGTTTCTACAGGTTTGGCCAATACACATTATACTGCAGTTACAAGACATTTTATAAATACCAAATTAATATGTTAAATTGGCGTTTATGAAATGTCCAAGACAACAAGTAAAACAACTGTCTGATACTGAGTGAAAAAGTTACTCGATAATTAATGTGTTTTTTGTGTTACACAAAAAGAGGAAAACCATCTAAACGTATCGCAGATAAATGTTCTTTCTATCAACATAAGTTAATTATAAGTTTGGAATTTATTTCAAAACTTGTAAATTCTATCAATACCTTATTAACATCCTCAGTCAATGGCAGTATTACAATAAATTGTAATACTAACTCTTTATAAGAACAAATATTAAAAACTTTCTATGTAAAGCTTTTATATTTTGTAATTTTAAACGCTACGACATCTAATTTGTATAACTTTTTTTTAATGTAATTCGATAATATGAATAAGAGACTCAACCTGTACTGTTGTCTGTCTGTATCCCAGCTGGCATTATGAGCCCTAATGAGCGAAAGGCCTCGCCGGCACTGGATATGGCAAATATCGTGTTGATGACATATTGATATACATTCTTCTTTACTTTCACTTTTCAATTCTAATAATATATATACCTCTCTGCATGATATATCCAAGTTGTCTGTCTGTATTATGTTGCAACTAATGGCGAGAAACTGTCTAATTTCATTGAAATTTGGTAACTCGGTTGGGCTCCCTAAACGGATAAGCAATCGGTCGAACGGCCATCAAGTTGGGCAGTCAATTCAATTTTATCGCCTTGATGCTGTGGTTAAGACCAAAATTGAACGAGAAGGTCGGTAGCAAAATACGAGAAGCCGTCGCCAAACGAATGTGACGTTTAACGCCGCGCGTAGCACGAATACTTTTACATCTAACGAACGCTTCACGTACTGCAGCTCAAAATAGTAAAAGATATTTTTATGGCGCATTCCGAATATAACTTTACCGATACACTCAACTTCAACAATCGCGCTGAACAAACGCTGTAACGTCTCTCGTGCTCTCTGACTGCAGTTCAATTACTCACTGTCTATACACACATTCCCTTCCCGTCACGTTGTCACCCTCTTTTATATACCAGGCTACCCTATATCTAGTAAATACTAGAGCATTTGCCAAAGTACAGGATAGTTCTAGAAAGTAGAGGGCGTGAGAATCACGTGATCTCGATGACGCAACAATATATTTTTATGGCGCATTACGGTTAGTTGACCGGCTACAACCAGGTCTAATTGAGCATCACATTGATTCAACAAATGCAGCAGATTGTACAATTTTGCCTCATTAAATAAAAAGAAAAGTTATAGGGGAACTTGACCCATTCCTACCCAGAAAGCAACTTCCTTCAGCACCCACAATACTTTACCGCGCGCCAAAATTTTACTTTCCAAAATTCTCACTCAAATTCGAAAAAGTTGGCAGCCCTGTTGTATACACATTTTACGTAATTGTTCTGTCATAGTTACTAAGCTGTTTAAACGCTCGTTGTACTCATATAATAGTAACATATTGTTGTAACGTCATTTTTTTTTATTTCCATCGGCGGATTATTTTAGATTACTTGGTGAGAATAATTCAAAGTCCAGTTCACGTAACGATAACTGATTAGTTTTTTTCTTCTTTAATGCTTTTAGTTGTACACTGTTGTAGACCTACGTTTACAAACGACGCTAACTACACTAACGTAAAGAATAAACTTACTTGTACAAGACAACTTAATATACATATTAGCTATCACAGATAAAAACGCAGACACATTGATTGATTCAGTCTTGAGGCTTAAAACAACCTTTCCTTCATTCATTCTGCAAGCCGACATAGCTTATCGTCTGCTTCCCCCTGTATTTATATTCTGTCTTGTTCTTGATATTTTGCAAAGCCTCTAGGTTTTCGTGACATCAACATAGAATATTCTAGGCCTACTCTTACAAATTTACCCGATCCCAACGTCACTCGTCCTCTTGCTAACATCCAAATTATAAAATAAATCACATAGCTTATATATATATATATATATATATTTCGATTATCACTGTCGATTGTGTATTTCGCGGATAACCGACGACATTCAGTCCAAATTTGATCTTGATCTGTACTCTGGGCTATAAAACAAATACAGAGAAGCCCAGATCATCAAAATAATGTAAAGTATTTATTATGAAACATGCTAAATGTGAAACGCTAATGCAACGATGGACATTGTGATAAATGCCATAGTTTCGTTTTTATGGTAAAAAATCTCAATGCCATTCAACATGGCCCATAGAGTTGCATTATATTTCTTATTTCCGTAACACGTTGATATTTGAGTACAGAAATCACGTCCATACGGAATGCGATTTTTCGTAATTAGTCTGTGGTTGACGGAGAATGTAGGTCAAAATGTCAATAGTAAATAGAGATTAAAATATTGTATATGAACCTTACATGAAGACTGAAGAAGAAGGTTAACTTTCAAAAGTGCTTGCGCTATCGTTTTTTTTATTAGTGTCCCACATAGCGTTTACACTATATACACGGATAAAAATTACATACATATATTCTGTGATGAAACCCTTAAAGTGGAAGCAATTAATCTACAGTACTATCTAATTTTTCTGTATCTGAGTGTAGAAAGTTCATAACGTAAATTAGGAAACAGCTTCTAAGTATTCCATTTGTCATTCACCTCCGTATTTCCTGGAAGTTGTATAAGAGAAAATTATACACCATTATTTACCACATTCATCTGTCTAGAATAGAACATGTGCGGTAATCCCATGAATTAGTGGAATGTTGTTATACTTAAAGTGGAAGTGAGAATATTTAATAATAAAGGCTTAAGGAGAAAGACCGATAACAGTTCATTCAAGTGGAATTTATCATAGTGAAACTGAAGGTGTTGCATGTATACAATAAGTGAATGTATTACCTGAGTGGTGCCATCTATTGCAACAATAATATATAACGTTTAGTTATTTGAAGTTGAATTTTAATATCTTGCTTACATCGTAATTTCTCATGTTTTACAATTCACGAACGGAATAATAGATTCTTATGTATGCACTTTATAGATATTCGGATTCAAAGTCGTACAAGTTAACCGCTAAACCACACTTTGCTCTTATTGGCTACTTTGTTTATTTCGAAGTCGGCACCGAATGAAAACGCTTAAAGTTTTATGAATAAATAACTGATATCTATTAAAATCGGCAGAGCTTCAATTTCATCTATACTCTTGTCAGAAACCAAAACAAAAATATCATGTTTCTTTTATTAGTACTTGGTTATAAACTTGTACATGTGCTAATTTTCTGCACAGTTTTACCGAGAAGTGTACGGTAATAACGGTTGCGTGACTGCTCGCTGACCTTGAATATACCTTAACACACACGTGCGCAAAATTCCAACCAATCCACACCATTTCACGAACTCGTACGTGTGAATCACCGGGAAAGTCCGTAACTTTAAATTAGGAAACAGCTTTTGAGATTTTAAGTATCCGATTTATAATTTTTCTTTATTATTGGATTTCTTTTAAGTTGTGTAAGACAAAATTATAAGTACATATAATTATAACGTCATTTGAAAAGTGCAATGTTGCGCTAATTAAGCCACCCAGTGGCTCGGCGGTAAGTCTGAAGGCTTATAAGTCCTGGCACAGCCTGGTGTTTAAGACATTAATTCAAAAAATCCATGTAGCCCATATAATTATTTCAAAGCAGCTCGGAAAGCCTTCAAACTACATAAAGATTTAAACCAGTTTTAGGCAAACTGCAGACCACATACTCCCCCCGAGGTTTTTTTTTTCCACTTCAAGGGAAAAAAACCACACTGTAAACCACGACCATTTCCAATCCACGCCAGTAGACCTCTAATAACCACTACATTTCTACCCGGCAACCATTTAACCACGGACTTATCCACGCAAGCAAGCACACCACATTACTGAGACTCTGCCACCATGATAGATTCAATCACATCAGTCAATCAAATCAGTCGGGACAAGTCCAGAAGGAAAGAAGCTACCCAGATCCACCCGCCATCGGAAAACAACATACAACCAATAAACCTCCTTCAAAGATTCCGTCCCTTACTGCCTTTGAATTCAGAATAGCCCGCAGACCACTCATCATCCAATTCACCAAACTGTTGTTTACTGATAGACACTTCCACCGAATCTTCTTCACTGCCGCTGGCTGAACGAACAGTCTAATGAGCCTCCCATCATGTCCTCCACCCCCCCCCCCTTCGCTGCCCTTCACCCAGTGACGACGAAGATCCACCTCACGACAAGTCATTCCTAAGACAACCCGTTCTCCTTCAGTCGCCTCTTCAACAACACGAACTTCTCATCACGATAGTCCTCTGCCTTGCAGATTAACACGTTCCTTCTTTTTCACCAGTTTGTCACCCATGTTTAGTCGGGCAGTGGTCAGGTAAATTATTCGGCGCCTGACCAGTGAAAGTGAATTTTCCCAGGGAACTCCCGTTTTCCCCCATAAAGTCTAGGCATTGGATTTTTAGATCTCCCGCTTCCTTGTAGGACCACGAATCTGATAAAGGCCGTTAGGTGGTTGAGAAAAGATGCAATGATACCACCAAAATCTTCAGGAATGTTGGATCAAAAACTTCAAAGTACAGCCCTACATCTCCACCACTAGAGCAGCAAAGAGAAGATGGCGTTTCTGATCGACCCATGTAGTCAGTCTTCAGTGGTTTACCCCAGAAGACTTCGTACCGAAATAACTGCCTTTTTTGTTGTTGTTGTTATGGCACTGACTCGTAATCTGTGGATCGCGAGTACAAATCCTGTCACCGAACTTACTCGCCCTTTCAACCAGAGGGTCTTTAAATGTAATGCTCAATCCCACTATTTATTAGTAAAAAGTAGTCCAAAACATGGCAGTGGTTGATGTGGGCTAGCTACCTTTCCTCTAGACTATCACTTCAAAATTAGGAACAGCTAGCAGTGCTAGCCCTCGAGTAGCTGTTTTGAGTGGAATTATAAAACAAAAATAATAAACTTTAGACTTATAACGCTAAATACCGGGTTTTATATCCGTGGTGCGCAGAACACTGGTAGCCAATTGTGTAGTTTTGCACTTAATTACAAACAAACAAAAAATTACAATTTAAATACCTCATTTACGTACCATTTCGTATACTAGGGTTATGCATAATTCCTCTGTTTAGAAAAGAACATATTGTTAT
>NW_013742603.1:0-6539 GCF_000517525.1 Limulus polyphemus
CACTGTGTTGGTGGTGCAGAACACAGATGATGACAGAAGTTTACCAGTAAAACACCGTGTTGGTGGTGCAGAACACATTTCAGATGATGACAGAAGTTTACCAGTAAAACACCGTGTTGGTGGTGCAGAACACAGATGATGATAGAAGTTCACCAGTAAAACACCGTGTTGGTGGTGCAGTACTTTATTTTAGAAATTAACCATTTCAGGAATGTAAATGATTCATTGTTGTAAGCTTTACTGTACTCAAGATAAATGTAAATGATTCATTGTTGTAAGCTTTACTGTACCCAAGACTCTAGTAGTTAAGAGCATCTGAAGATTACTGAATCCTTAGTTACTTTGGTATTCTTACTGCTTATAATTAATTGTTTGTATAACGTACTCTCACTCCTGATTACTGCTTATGTTAGAAGAAATAATGAAATACCTGTGCAGTTGTCTTCCCATATTTTTTGGCAATCTCCTGAAGTTTAAGATTTTCTAATAAACTAGGATCCTCAGGTTTAGCCCTAAAATCATATTAAGAACAAACTAATTAAAAATTACAGCAAATCTTTCAGGAAAAATAAATAAACTTTCATCTCAACAGTACAGCTTTTTAAAATCAAATACTAGCTCTATGGCAAACAAGTACACTCAGATAATACTAGGACATTAATATAATATGCCACGATTTAAACAGTTGCCAACATTCAGATAACATTAAGATATTATTGTAATCTGGTTGAGGTTACATAATGCCAACAATTACATAACACTAGGACATTAATGTAATCTGGTTGAATTTACATAATGCCAACAATTACATAACACTAGGACATTAATGTAATCTGGTTGAATTTACATAATGCCAACAATTACATAACACTAGGACATTAATGTAATCTGGTTGAATTTACATAATGCCAACAATTACATAACACTAGGACATTAATGTAATCTGGTTGAAGTTACATAATGCCAACAATTACATAACACTAGGACATTAATGTAATCTGGTTGAAGTTACATAATGCCAACAATTACATAACACTAGGACATTAATGTAATCTGGTTGAATTTACACAGTTGTCAAAATTTATAATTTCTGGTTGGATGTATGTAGCAAAAAAAGCTTCAGTGGAATCTGGTTGGTGAAATACCGATTCACGATCTCGCACTAGAAATACTACAAAATACAAAGAATTTGAATCTGCTATTTCCAAGTGGGTTCCAATAAAATTGTAATATTTCAGAAGAATGTTTAGACAAATAGAATATCGTCAGACATTTGAAGAACCTTTTGGGTTGGAGTCAAAACAAATGTAGTGAAGTTGAAATGCAAGCATCGTGATGTTATAGAAAGAAAAATATGAGAAATAAAAATAAGCTCAAAGAACAGACAGACAAGCTATGATATACATTCTATACAGTAAAGAACTTGAAAAAACACATATTGTATGAAAAGAGCTTGTTTATAGTGCTAAAATCTACCCTCGCTAAACATGGAACTGATGAGCTAGTCAAAGTTATTTGTTACTTAAAAATGCCTCCGAGTCAATAGAATTTCCCACTAAGATCAATGACAATTATTGAAAAAACTGTAAGTGTTTTCAAATGAGTATAATGGGATATTCATACTTATACCCTTGTCAGAAATAAACCGTGTTCACAAATTGTTTCAATCCTACGTATACCTTCTGAAGAAACAAAAATGAAATGTAGCACTAAAGTCATTATGTTAACCAGAAAAACACATTCTTAATATACCAAGGATTGTTTTTACTAATATATGTTTCTTGAATAATTGAGTTTTTGTATGGCTACGCATCTTAAACGAACTCATACTAAAGCTGGTCTTTGATTAGGGGTTGACACAAATGGCTAAACTAGTTCATACTAAAGCTGGTCTTTGATTAGGGGTTGACACAAATGGCTAAACTAGTTCATATTGAAGCTGGTCTTTGATTAGGGGTTGACACAAATGGCTAAACTAGTTCATACTAAAGCTGGTCTTTGATTAGGGGTTGACACAAATGGCTAAACTAGTTCATACTAAAGCTGGTCTTTGATTAGGGGTTGACACAAATGGCTAAACTAGTTCATACTAAAGCTGGTCTTTGATTAGGGGTTGACACAAATGGCTAAACTAGTTCATACTAAAGCTGGTCTTTGATTAGGGGTTGACACAAATGGCTAAACTAGTTCATACTAAAGCTGGTCTTTGATTAGGGGGTGGACACAAATGGCTAAACTAGGGATTACAAAGTCAAAGTTCCTATCTTACCATGGTCGATCGTTTGAGCCTAAGGGACTATATGCGGTGACATGGATATTGTGCTGATGGCAAAAGTCAATCAACTTCTTTTGGTTTAGGTATGGATGGCATTCGACCTACAGGTAAATAAGAAACAGCTTTGTCATGATTATTATCTTTCTAAAAGCCAATAGCAATAATAATATTGCTTACAATGTTTATTAAAAAGCTTTTTTCCTCAGTTAAATGTAGTTTTCTACTCAAACAACCATTAAGTTGTTGGCCTACAAAGATCCATTTTGTTTTCTTTCGATTTAATTATTTAAAAAACAAACCATTTTTCCGAAATGATAAAACAAATAAAAGTACTATGTTTAAATCAACTGGTACTTAGTGTCAAGTGATTGAAAACATCTGCAGGGTGCTCCAGTTGAAAATTTCCAGAAGAAGCTTAATCTATTTGATTAAAAAACAAAACAAAAAACATTAGAAATCAAGCATTATGTGCTTTTTTTTAAGTATAAGGACTTACTAATAGAACTAATAGTTACATAAAGTTGTGTGACAACATCAACTTACATTTGTTAATAAGATAATAAAAATATACTTGTTCCAGAAGTGTTGCTTAAAATGGTTTTCACTGAAATGTTAACAAAAAGAAATAACTTTACAAAAACAGTAATTAAACATTTTGATTTCTTTTTGTACATTGTTTAATATTGGTTCACACTGGCTGGTGTTTGTTGATCCACACAGGTAATTAGTTTTTGTTGGTACTGTCCTGGTACATAATGGTATCTTTTTTTCAATGATACCATACTGATTTACACAGATAAGTAGGTTTTGTTGGTACTGTCCTGGTACATAACAGTATCTTTTTTTCAATGGTACCATCCTGAATCATACAGGTAACTAGTTTGCTCTTCATTTAGTTTTTGAAACTCAAGTTTGTAAAGAACTATAAGCATTAATTCATCCATACTATATACATGTAAAAGGTTTAAATCTGATAAATCCACTTTTTAGAACATAAAAGTTTGGAGACGGTATCTTTTTTTCAATGGTACCATCCTGAATCATACAGGTAACTAGTTTGCTCTTCATTTAGTTTTTGAAACTCAAGTTTGTAAAGAACTATAAGCATTAATTCATCCATACTATATACATGTAAAAGGTTTAAATCTGATAAATCCACTTTTTAGAACATAAAAGTTTGGAGACGGTTTGAATGAAAAAACTTTATCATTATGTCAGCATCAATACTCTTGTCGAAACGTTGTACATTTACAATAAAGTTTTCTTCATTATCCATTCACGTCGTCTCCATGTAAAGGGTATTTTTACTTCATGTTTTGTGCATCTTAAACAGTTTTATTTAATGTTTAATTCTCACAGGGTTTTCCTTGTGTATTTTGATGAAAGTGTTATCATCTGTGTGTGTGGCTTCAAGTTTATTGTAGTTGTATTTCACCTTAATTTAATTTAATATTTTCAATCTGAAGACACAAAATAATTGTACAGCATAAAATAATCAGTACTTAGTTGTTAATGTCTAAGTGCTGAAAGTTAGGGAAGCGTTAGAAACCAATAGGCTATAAATTATAATATAAATCACATTAGCTACAGGTCCCCCCCCCCCCATTTAGCAGCTGTTGGCATTTAAACCATAACTTTTAAAGTACTATACTGCATATATAAAAACCATTTCATAGAATCTTTTGTATCTCATCATCCAGCAGTTAACATGATTTTTATTACAATTGTTAGGCCTATTAATACACTTAGTTGTGTTTGCCAAACTTGTTTCTTTTTTTTTCTCTGCACTTGTTCTTATGTTAATTTTCCAAACAAACACATCTTAGAACCCCTCATTATATGGTGAAAGTTCACCTATATGCCATCATTTTTTTAAACCAGGAATATCACACTGTTACAGAGATGTCCTGTTGAACCAATCACAATGAATTTACATAAGTTACTAACCAATGAAAAACCTTTTAGCAGTTAATTTTCCCTACAATGTTTCTAACTCCATTTGTGGTTGTTACTCCTGAAGAACTGAATCTACTTTTTTAATTATGAATAATGATAAGCTTTTCTATATGATGGTGCCCACTTATTTTTCTATTTTACCCTTACATGTAAAGTTGTTTGTAAGTTTATCTTTAATTTTATCATGTAGGCCACGACATTTTTTGGCACCTGTGTCACACATATATAAACAAAAATTACCTGAAGCATAACAGGTTTAATGGAAGAATTCTTCATAATTCGCTGAATCTGCTCAATGTTGAAATTGGAAAGGCCAATAGATCGGACAAGTCCTAGCTTAACGCAGTCCTCCATGCCCTGTGGATAAATGACAAAAAAACAACAACACTAAATTGAATGCCACGTAGCTATTCATTTCATATTTGTAATTTTTATAAAGTAATTTTTTCTTCATGAACTGGACAATGTTGAAAACCAGATCTTGTAAAATTTTTATTTTATCCTATGTTTTGGGTGATAATCTGTCCAATTCAAATTCTGTTAAAAATACTTAACTAGTGATAATGTAATTCACAGCTCTAAGTCAATTATTTAAGTACTCTACAAAGAAATATACTTAAAATCATTAATCAAGAATATTTACGATATTATTAATTACAAATATCACACTTACCTCCCAAGTTTCCAAGTAGTCTATGTCGCTTATTATAAATTTGTTCTCCTCATCTTTTGGAAAGAGTACGTCACCTTCCTGTAAATTCCATGATTCAATTAACCAACATTTACTTATGCCTCCTGACATTAAAATGAATGTTTTAAGTATAAGAAAATGAAAACTTCTAAAGCAAGACTTCAAACAAAAGACAAGTAAATTCTTATCTTACTAAACCATAATTATCATCACATAAAAACAAATAAAAAAAGCCAAAAACTAAATTAACTGACCTTTGCACTATAAATATCACAGATGAACAAATAAAACACTTTCATGCCCACAAAGCTTAAAAGTGAAAAATGAGGTCTAAAAAAGGCTACATTTACTTTTCATGCTTTACTCTCCTACAGTCAATATCTCATACTAACAAAAATTTTAAAGTTATAATTCAGAGTATACCAAATTTAACCTGAGGTATTACTTTCTGTAGCAGGACCAATTGACAAACATATCTACATTGTCGTAGGAATGATAGTTTTGGATTCTAATGATCCAGTTTTCTGATCTGTCAGCTACAGAAAGGTGGTCTCAGTCTGTGAATACAGTTTTGAAAGTCTGAGAGAGATTCTCTTCAATCTTATAAGAAAGTAGACTCTTGCCCGAGAGCCGTGACTTGCTAAAGAAGTACCATCCATATTTTAGTTTAGTAACTGCTGTTAATCATCTTTAATTAAATACAGTTTACTTTATTCATTTACTTGTTCATTTCTACTTCTTAAAAGTCTCACTACTTTGAAAGCCAGCTTTGATTATCAAATTATTTTGTCATTGAATAGTGTCTAATTATTAGTCTGAGTTTAATACCATGTCTTGCAATCAGTTTATTTTGTCATCAGATGGTGTCTAATTATCAGTCTGACTTTAACGCCATGGTTTGCAATCCAACTGTTCTTCCATTTTTTCTTCAGTTATTTGTAATCCTCTTCATTATCAGTAATATTTACATTTTCACTCGAAAAATTTATCACAATATTTATTAATAAATATTTATTTATTATTATGACAATACTAAACAGAATATCATCGTCACCGGGTCAATGAGAACTATTGCAAACATTCTGGTGCATGTACCAGACATGCAACATCAGCCACACACAGAAAGTTCAGCTGCACAGAATATAAGGTCATGTAATCCTATTAATTACAATTTGGAATCTTACTAAGTGTTTAAATTACATTTCAAGAGATTTTTGGTTTTAGAAAGGAAGAGATATTTTGATTAATGTTTCAAAGGTGAATTAATATGGTATATTTCCCTACAATCTACCTGTCAAAGAAGCATTCATGGTCCAACCTATTTAGTGTAAAGTATATTTCATAATATTAATGTGGGAGAGTTAAGAAGTTTCTTGGGACTCTGTACCTATTACCGGAAGTTTGTGAAGGACTTTGCAACTATAGCTGCTCCATTACATGATTTGACTAAAAAAGGCCAGAAATTTGAATGCACAATTTCTTGCCAGTATCTTTCATGACGTTCAAGGAAAAATTGGCCTCCGCTCCACTTTTAAAGCTTCCAGATCCCTCACTGCCGTACATACTGGATTATGATGCTAGTAATGTCGGAATTGGAGGAGTGTTGTCTCAGAAAGT
>NW_013742604.1:0-6374 GCF_000517525.1 Limulus polyphemus
CGACTTTCAGACAACTTCAAAATCGGATTACTCACAAAGAACGTCTGAACAAATAACCAAAGGAGTTATACCGAAAACTTCAAATAAATTTGAAGGAAACTTTGAAGATACAACAACAAACTCTGTGTACCAAAAGATTATCGCTGAAAAGACAAAACCTATTAAACATCCCAACAACTTGAATCAAGAAGGAACAATGGATTTTCAGACAACTTCAAAATCGGATTACTCGCAAAGAACGTCAGAACAACTAATCAAAGGAAAACGACCAAAAACATCAAACAAGTTTGAAGGAAACTTTGATGATAGAACAACAAACTCTGAGTACCACAGGGTAACTGCTGAAAAAACGAAACCTATTAGACATCCCAGTAACTTAAAACTGGAAGGCATAATGGAGTTCTCCACAACATCAAAATCTGATTTATGTGAAAAAAATCAGGAACTCATGGTTAGAGGCGTTAAACCGCTGATGAATCCTTCTTTAAACAACTCCAAAGAACACTCCTATGAAGATGGAGACAAAAGAGTTGTATCGAAGCCTAGAGAAAATTTAATGCAGGAGGGTTCTATGGAGTTTTCTACAACCTCTCGTTCCGACTTCTCTGTTAAAAAGGCTGATTTTAACGTAAGATCTCGTCGACCAAACACTAATAAAATATTTGAAGGTGAATTTAATGCTAATACAGTAAAAAACACTATATTTGAAACAAATAAGATAGAAAAAGTTAAACCTATTAAACATCCCGGAAACTTGAAACAAGAAGGTGTCATGGAGTTATCCACAACCAACCAAATCGACTTTTCTGGTGATGAAATTGACAAACAACAAATGATTAGACCGAACACAAATACTCACATTACCGGAGAGCACAGTTTTTCTACTACCAGTAAGGATAGTTATCGTGGTTCCCAAAACGAAAAGGTTCAGATTTATCATCCTCAAGAGTGTCTTGTTCTTCATGCGGGTAAAATGTCAAGTGAAACAACTTCAAAGGCAACGTCTGATTCCTTGGGCAAGTTTGATCGATTAGTAGTAACTAAACCACAAGAAAACTTAAAACCCGAAGGTCTAATGGAATTAAGTACCACATCAAAAAATGAATTTACGGAGAAGAAGGTCGACAGAGTTCGGGGAAAAAGGCCGCAGACGAATACTAAAATTGGTGGCAGTTTTAATGGGCGAACAACACACCGAGACACTTACAAAGAAGTGGCGTTGGAGAAAACCAACAGTTTGAAACCTAGTAATGAATATGTAAAAAGTGGCATTCCTTTTGAGAAAGAAACGACGAATAAACTCGACTTTCAAGAACTGATAAAAGCAGATCGATCTGTTGCAATGAAGCATCAGGACAACTTGGGCCTACACGGAGACATGGAATTTTCCACTACAACTAAGAAGGCTTTTATAGAAACTAATGTAGAGAAAACAAAATCTCTTAGGCCAAAAACAAATCTTATTGTTAGGAATGGTAAGCTTGAAGACACTACTACAAGTAAAGAAGCTTTCCGTGGGCTTGTTGGAGAGAAAGTAAAGTCCCTCAAACCTGAAAGTTCAACTATTTTATCGAAATTAAAAACGGAAGAAATAAGTGCAATCGAAATGAATTATGAACCTCGGGAGGACACAAACTATCTTAAACCGAATAAACACATGGAAGTCGATCAAAGTATTACTGACAAGGGAAAAATGGAAAATAAACACGTAACAGCAATATCAGAATCAAACAGTAAATTAACTGAAAGAAGAACGGGTACCACAGTAACAAAAGAAGATTATCAACAAATGTCTGTTGAAGACAGGTCTCAAGCAATAAAGCCAATAGATAACCTTAAACAGGATGGACCAATAAACTTTCAAACTACTACTCGCCAGGAATTCTCAGAAAAGTCTAGTAATCGTTTTCCGGCCGAAAGACCAAAAACTAATACACGATTTTCTGGTGAAATGAGCTTGAAAACAACAAACGCAGAAACATTTACAGGTCATACGGCAGAAAAAGTAAAAAGCATGAAACCTCTACAATTGTATAAAATACCAGAAACTAAGCTAGAGTCTACAACTACCACAAACGCTGCATTCCAGGAATGGAAAGCAGTTAAACCTACACCTATAAAGCATCCTGGAAATCTCGAACAATCTGGGATAATGGAATTTAAGACAGTATCTCAAAGCTCTTATACTGGTCAGCTAACAGAAAAGCCGAAAGCTACGAGACCAAGATCTTCCTTCCGTATCAACAATAACTATGATTTTAATTCCTTTGGTAAACCTCATCAAATAAACAAAAATGGAGCAAATTCCCCGCGAATTGAAAACAAATACGGAAACAATGAATATAGTCCAGTGAGTGCTCTTGCACTTAAAAGAAACAATGATAACTTTGATGGGAAGATGGAGAGCATTTCAACTTCTAAGACAGTTTTCACTGCTTTTCCAAACACCACGACAACGGATAGAGTGAAACTACTTAGACCAAGAAGTCACCGAATTTTTGATAAAGGTGGTGCTTTTGAAACCACGACAACGTATGGAAGCAATTTCAAAGGAGTCAGAGGCTTGCCGAGAAATTTCTGTCCAGTCAAAGAATTGAACAGAAAATATGCATTTAAGCAGGAGGTCGCTGGGCATCGTTTTTATCTACCAGTGGTTCAGGCGTGAACTGAAATTTTTAGGTTATTCTTTTGATGTCAGGGAACTATATATATTCATAAACACGCTTAAATTATCATATATCAAATAATGATCCAAATCTAAATATTTTACAAATTGGCAGTACATTAGGAACAGGTAATTACCTCGTGCATATTAATTCAAAAATCTAAGATCAATTAGATCTTAAACATGGAAGCACATACATTCATTCTACATCCAAACACCACATTTATTTCTAACACAAGCCTAGTAAAATATGTAAATTCAATAGTTTATGGAGTGGAGTCATAATAAAACTTTTAACTTTACACCTACGAAAGAACATAATTATATCTAAACAGTATTGACGAGTTCTATAAAAGTTCATGATTTTGATTGTTATTTTTATGTTCTGTATAATATAAATATGTGAAACGATGAGCGTCTTTTGATTATAAGAAACAGTTTACATTTGTAAAAAAGCTCCAATACTAACATTGTTTGTTTGTAATTAAGCACAAAGCTACACAATGGGCTATCTGTGCTCTGTCCACCACGGGTATCGAAACCCGGTTTCTAGCGTTGTAACTCCGCAGACATACCGCTGTGCTACTGGGGGGGGGGCAATATTAACATATACTGGCACCAAGAAAAAGGCTACGAGGAAAAACCAGTAATTTATAAACACTAACTGACGAAACATTTGTCTCTTGAAGAGAAGCAAAGTAATTCACAAGTTTCCTCGATAGATTTAACGGTGTTACAAATTAAGAATAACGCATTCTGTATATCAATATTAGTGCAACATTTACATTTTTTGTTTGTAAATATCAGCGTATGATGACAGTAGTGATAAAGCCGGTTTTTATCATTTCTGGTTTTAATTTTTAGAACTATAATTAATATTCTCAAGAATCTTCCCAATTCTATAACGACTTACAACCAAGATCAAGACTTCTTTACATGTTACCTTATGCTGTTTATGAAAGTAATATTAAACTGTTTGAGATTACAACGTCATGTGGCGTTTTTGGTAATCAAACATGCTTGATAGTTACTTGCTACGAGGTGTGAAAAAGAAACACTTTTCGTAATTTTGTTGGACTTTACGATTTTATTAGTGTTATGAAGTTACAAAGTTTAAAAATGTCTACACAGTGTGCAAATTGGAAACCATCATAATGTGATTCAGGCATAGTTCCCCTCGTTCAGAAGGAGGAAGATCCGAACTTTATCCTGCACCATTTCCTACAAGCGAGGAGATGAATGGAAGGAAAAAGATAAGTTCATGTGATAAAACATAACTCGAACTAGTAGCTCACCATGTTTAGCGAGTTGCTTTGTTTCAAGTTACAGTTATCCGAGAGTAATGTTATTAACTTCATGAACACAAGTGTCACCAAGTTCTCATGCTATCGTTAAAAATCTCTGTTAATAAATATCGCTTGATGAAATCTTGTAGTCGTGACTAGTTTGTTTTAATTACCCGACTCTAGTAGTTCAAGAAATAAAAAACGGAAACACTTCAAGTTATTATATTTTTAAACAGGAGAAATTTTGTAAAGCTTCAGAACAAAGTGCATATAATTTTATTTGTTTATAGGCAGTTGTAGGAAACTTAATCCATTCAAATATATATATTTTGTGTTTACTTTAATGTAAAACGAATAAGTACATATTTTTGATAGTACGGTTATCGTCATTCTCAATTTTGTGTTTAAATAGAAAGTTTTTCTCAGCTTGTTATGGCTGTCTTTTACAACAAGATGCAATAAACTATACACTTATTTTTGGTATTCCACTCAATAGGGAAAAGGAATATGTACTTATTTTTGATATTCTACCCAATAGGGAAAAAATTATATACTTATTTTTGGTATTCTACTCAATAGGGATAAGGACTATGTACTTATTTTCATATTCTATCCAATAGGGTAAAAGACTATATACTTATTTTTGGTATTCTATTCAATACGGTAAAATACTATATATATACTTATTTTTGGTATTCTATCCAATACGATAAAAGAATTATATACTTATTTTTGGTAGTCTATCCAATAGGGAAAAATAATTATATACTTATTTTTGGTATCCTACTCAATAGGGAAAAGGACTATGTATTTATTTTTAATATTCTATCCAATAGGGTAAAATATTAAACACTTATTTTTTGTATTCTATCCAATAGAGTAAAAGGCTATATACTCATTTTACGTATTCCACCCAATAGGGAAAAATATGATATACTTAATTTTGGTATTCTTCCCACTAGGGAAAAAGACTATATCCTAATTTTTGGTATTCCACCAAGTAGGGAAAAAGACTATATGCATATTTTTGGTATTCTAGCCAATAGGGGAAAAGAATTATATACTTATTCTTGGTATTCTACCCAATAGGGAAAAAGAGTATAAATTTATCCTCATACCTTTCCTACTGAACAATATTCACAAAACTTTAATTTTTTTTATAGAACTATATCTTATTACTCTTCTACTGAACAATATTGACAAAAATTTAATATCTTTTTATAAAACTATATCTAATTACCCTTCTACTAAACAATATTTATAAAATCATATCCAATTACCCTTCTTCTCAATGTTGCCTAATTGTTTCTTGTATCACAACTTCGAGTTAATTCTAATGCGTGTATTTAAATGCTTACTTCTAAATCTCCTCTTTGGTCACCAGTTAAATACCCTCCACGCCATTTTTCACTGTTTTAAAAAGTTATGTTCAATTGCATTCGCCACGGTTCAGTCGATAGTCATGTTGAAAAGGAACGTGAGACACCCGACTTCACCAAGAAGTTAGGTCAGTGGAATTCCTAATAAAGCAAGCGAAGTTGTTCTAAAACTGTTTTGTATAATTTTCCATAGACTTTATCTAGGAATATTGTCGAAATGTTTCTCGAAGTCAGTAAATTTTATATAGAGGCTCCCGTTACCTGCGCTGTTCAATGATGTTTCTGAGAGTGAAGTTGTGGTCGCTGCAGAGTCTTACTTTTCCAAGTTCTGCTTGTTCTTGTCTTAACTCCTGGTCAGCGCAGTTGTCCTCCTTTCTTTGATAAGCTTGCAGAAGACTTTGCTGGGGATGGAGCGCAAGGAAATAAACCTTTGTGGAAACTATTAAGCATTCAACAAAAATATTAGGTTTTAGCTTAGGTTACAAGATTGCAGTATTAAGCATTTTGGTGGAATTGGTCACGTGAGTTTAAGATCTAGTTACTAGGGGTTGATGTTGAAAGAACCGAGGAACTAGGTTATATAGAAGTTGTCAGTTTTGCGATGACGTAATGAATATTATTGAGGTGTAGGTGGAGATGACTTGTGTTGATACTGTAAACCGTCAATAGGACCTTAGGCTATACACACCCTAAATACAGCGAAGTTACGTGAGTATACTATTGTTACGTATCTGCTCGTTTGTTAATTTCTGGTATAAATTGTTTCCGAGGAACTTCAGCGATACAAGTCCTTTCTTAATTAAAACTAGTTTATTCTTCCTCGATACAACTTTGTAATACACAGAATTTCCAATCAGTACGTTAAACTTAACTACTTTTATAACACACGCTATAAATCACAGTGATTCACACACTTTACTTACGGTGCCTACTGTTCACTTGACTCAATTATGTATCTCTTCAATCTATCTGCCGATCGCGGTGGCTTTTCTCGCCAGGTTTATATATTAAAAAGAGGACGTCTTGAA
This sequence comes from Limulus polyphemus, assembly GCF_000517525.1. Taxonomy (NCBI): domain Eukaryota; kingdom Metazoa; phylum Arthropoda; class Merostomata; order Xiphosura; family Limulidae; genus Limulus; species Limulus polyphemus. The sequence goes on from NW_013742604.1 coordinate 6,359, forward strand.
TGCACTCGGGCCTTCA
>NW_013742605.1:0-7319 GCF_000517525.1 Limulus polyphemus
CAGATAGCTCCGTAGAAACCTTATAGTAGTGGAACACCAGAATCACAACACGTGACTCAATGGGTTAACGTATCATGGCCACAATATAGCTTTTGAGTGATTAAATTTCACAAATAAGTCAACAAGTTGGCAAAACAAGATATTTCACAACCTTGTGAATTCTTGCAACAGGTCTTGCAAAATGTCAAAATCTTTACCAAACTATATTTTCAGAAAACAAGCGAATATCGAAGAAACAAGTGTTAACAAATCACATGTCAAGGGGACTGTTCTAGTCACTGTCTTTCCGCATTTAATACACGTGACCCGTGGTTGGTCTTTACCGAAAAGCTGCATGATGAACTACCAAAACGGTATCCACCGCGTGGATCGAACATCGAATTCTAGCATTAGTGTCTGTCCGTGTCTAATGATCCATACATCCATTTCACTCTTACACATTGTGACACTGCGATTAATGAGATGTATTTGTCTTTGTTTCTGTTATTCGTGTAAAGATACTTAAAAGCACCCTCCGCCAACTCTTAAGTTACTCTAATGGGATTTTACCGTCATTATTATAGCTTACCCAGACGTCAGAAGGCGGAGTGTGATTTACTAGAACGCTAACTACTAGATCACGTTCAGCCAAAAGTTATCTAGAATTGCAGTGTAAGTTAACCCTGAAATTAGAGCGTTAATTAGTAAGATGAATTTTAATCCTGATGGTATATATATTTTTTATCGTGCGATTCGTATGTTATTAGGGACCAACAGAAGTCATGGAACCACGAGTAATTTGATCCATACACAGTCCACATAATGTGTTTATAAAGGCCATTCTATGGTCACTCGAATATTTGAATATGAAACAAACATACACTTTCAGGGTAACAAGAATGACGTATACAACTCTCGTGTGTCGTAATTTATCCTCTCCTGTCCTCACACGCTCATTAATTGTGTGTAAAAAAACTGGTAACGAACACAATCAACGACGGTATTGTAAGTCCGGGTAAAACGGTCCTGGGTTGAGGTTAACGGGTTAAATGGTGCAAGCCGACAAAGGCCACCTGCGCAAAACAATTGTTTGTTTGTTTAGAATTTCGCGCAAAGCCGATCCTAATATTGAACCGATAGACCAGAAGGAAGACGGTTATTCGACAGCACCCGCCGCCAACTTCTGGCTACTCTTTTCTGACCGAACAATTAGACTTACCTGTCAATCTTATAGCGCACTCAAGGTCACAAAGGGCAGACCACGTTTTTTAGCAGCAAAGGGACGCGAACCAGGAATCTTCGGATTCATAGTCCAAGCACGCTAACGACCAGGTCACGCTCAGCCCGAAACAAGGACTTTTAGACAATAATAAACCAATGAACATAAGTTATTCATAAAGGCAGCACAATTATTAAATCGAATAACCAGCAGTTAGGATGGTTATGGTCCATAAAAGGTTAAAACAGCGTGAAGACTGTAAATGATATTATTTTCAACATGTTGATAGTTAAAAAATGATTTCAAAATAAAAAACAACAACATATTTTTCATTGATAAATCTTGGTCTATTCAAAAAATATCACGTAGACGTATCTTTATGTAATAAAACTACACGTAAAGTAAACAATATAGTAATGGTATTTATAACAGTGTACAGAGTATGAAACAGTTATGATTTATTTGTTTGTGGTTAAGAACACTTAGGGCAATCTGTGCTCTGCCCACCACTGGTATCGAAACCCGGTTTCTAGCGTTGTAAGTCCGCAGACAAACCGCTGTGCCACTGGGGGCGACAGTTAGGAGCATTTAGCGTATAACAGTTTTATGATTTGAAACAAAGAAACTCACAAAAACGAAAGATAAAAACCCGTAGTACAGAAAAATGTAGCTAAGTACGTTTATAGTAGGCTACGAAAAGAACCGAAGCTAAAGTCATAATGAAGGCAAACTTAGCTGAATATACAGAACGCGTGTTCACAAAGTGATAAGCATATGGTTTTGAATGAACTGTGCATGCGTATTTCAGACCTAAATAAGTCGACAAAACTAACAGAAATTGTATTTAGTGTAATGTTCATTTTTTTTATAGAAAATCACACGGAGGTTAGGTGTCGTTTGTGTGAAATACTTTGTAAATAAAAAAACAACAACTAAAGTTGAAATCGAAGGCAGTTGTCACGCGATGACAATTGCATCAAAAAGTTTGACTAAGCAAAAAAAAAGGTAAGGGGATTCTGAATTGAAAAGCCAATATGGAATCCGGACTCGTAGGAGTCCGGATTCCATATTGGCTTTTCAATTCAGAATCCCCTTACCAGGAGTCCGGATTCCATATTGGCTTTTCAATTCAGAATCCCCTTACCGGACGATACAAGATTTGTAGCGTTTAATCATGACATTTGTGAGAAAAGTTCCGCAAGCATATTGTTTATATAGATTGTTCTAATTTTCCATGTTAGTGATTTAAATTTTACCACAATAATGTCTTTACTGGCTAACAAATTTGTACTTCTGAAGAAAAAATAGCTAGATTTTCATGGTGAAACTATTTCATAGTCTAAACATTATTAGACACGGCAGTAATTTTATCGTGTTTGATCATTTAAAAACTCCGTAAAGTAAAAATTCAGAACTCCTTTCAAAGCTTAATAACTCAATATACTGTTAACATTGTAACATTTGATACCTACCTGTATATTGCAACAGAAATGTCTTTTCGATGATGGATGGGAACAATAAAAATAAAGTTGTACTTATATAGCGCCATCTATTGACATAAAGACTAATTACGAGAAAATAGACAAGAAACAAAAAACAAAACTGAAATGCGAGTAAATTATAAGCGCTTTTTTTTTTATCTAATGCAGTCCAGCTAGGAAAAAACTGCAAAAAATTATGTATATGTGCAATTTGACTAATTTTTTGAGCGTCAAATTACACACCCAGTTCTGCTCTTGGTGAAAGCTCGACAGATCTGGGTGAAAGTCTACAAGTAAAAGTGAACTCTTAGTCCTTATAATACATTTCAAACGTTTTACCTTAAAAGTTTTTTCAGAGTAATTTAAAGAAACTGTACTCTTCCGCGGAAATCACAAACACTAACCCTAGTATAAACCGGAAGTTAACTGGTGTGATGTTGTTTGTAATTAAGCACAAAGTTACACAATGGGCTGTCTGCCCACCACGGATATTGAAACCCGGTTTTCATCACTGTAAGTCCAGACATTCCGCTGTGCCACAGGGGGGCTAGATGGTGTGAACCAGAAAAGAGCGAGAAACTTAAACAGCAGTAATGTTTTTATTCTGCACTTTGTAGGTGGATATTTTATTACTGTATGTTGTAGTTAATATGGGAAATGGGCCAAAAATGTTGAAAATTTTGCTTACAATCTGTGACTTTTAAAGTTTTGTTGTGGTGCGAGTTCAACTATCTACAATAGCTACTGCGATATAGGGGTTATTCTATAAAGTATTTGTATTTTTCAATATATGGAAAAGTTCAATATAGATTTGGTTTGCTTTACGTTAGGATGCCGAATCGGTCAATTGGTTTAATTGAGAAGATGCGTTCACAAACAGACAGAAAAGTTTTCCTTTATATTAAGGCATCCGGATGGCTTAATGCTTATAGCGCACTTGTGAAGAACGTCTGTACCCCAGAACTGGTTATAAAGCATGTAAACAAACACCAGGTGACTGTTTAATCATTAATTTTAACGCATATATTGTTAACAACAGTAACATTTGAACATGTGTATTTCAACAGAAATGGCTTTTCAATGACGGTTGGGAACAATCAAAAATGATTTAACTTATGTAGCGCCATCTATTAGTATATAAAGACGAGAATGTGGACAAGAAAACAAACGAAATGAGAGAGAAACTTATCCAAAAAATGTTTTCAATTAAATATTTTATTTAAATCCTGCTGGAAAATACTTGGGACAAAATAAAAAACTCGGAGCTGCTTATAAAGCAAGCAAACAAATAAACGATGAGTGACTGTTTAACACTTGTTAACGCATATATTGTTAACAAAAGTAACATTTTTAACATGTATATACATTGCAAAAGAAATGTGTTTCAATAACGATCAAATGGTTGGTGTTAATGTAGCGCCATCTATTAATATATATAAAGATTATCACGTGAAAGGGGTTTACAAACAAAACATAATAAAGAAAAAGAAACGAAGGTGAAACATTTATATGCGATTTTTCTAATTAGATCTTTCTAGAAGAATAAATTAAAAGGAATAAACAATAATGATGCTGTTGAAATCATTTTACTACTATATCTGTCTGGTGGCAGCACCTCAAAATGCGGACATTTCAGTATGAAACATTCTTACAATTTATTAAACTTCAGATATTTTTCTTTTCCATATCTCGTTTACGCCTATTATTTTACAATACTTCGCCAGTTTTTCCCGTTGAAAACAATAATTTTAAAACATTTATTGTCAACACAATTGACCAACAGATAAAATTATGACGTTAATCCAACTATCATAATTTACTTCCTGTCATTCATAGAGATTGAGATTGATAAACGACCGTGATTTATTCATTTTCTACATCACTGAACGTTGAAAAATATATTACTCTAGATAAATATGTTTACTTTGCTCAATATTTCACTTGGCGGCTTCTAAACATTACATCACTCCAAACAAAGAATAAACACCTGGTGAACAGTTAGTAAAATAATCAGTATGATTTCTACAGGGTAATTGTTCGTTCAGCTTTTTTATCATATTTCTAGTTCACTTATGCCGAAAGTGGAGTACAGCTGATTATATTCCGAGTTCTTTTGTATTAAACAAAAGCCTTTCTGTAACAACAAGAAAAAAAAGGTTATCAAGAAAGATCAATGTTTTATTTCATGTTTAGTGTTTGTAAGAGAGCTTCTATCGAAATAATTTATGCAAGATTGCTCATCTCACTAACATACTATTAACAAGAAAGTTTTTGTTAGCGAAAAGCTACACAATGGTCTATCTGTGCCCCATCCACCGTGGGGAATCGAGCCCCAAATTTTATCGTTTTAAACAGGTAATCTTACCTCTGATCCACCAGGAGTCGACAAAGGGGAGAGTATAAACAAAACTTAGTTTGGATTCCAAAGCAACTTTCATTGATATATACACACTTTTAAATACGTTAAAAATTGATTTCTTACCTGCTACAGAAGACATGGGAAAGTTGTTCAATACACTCCAGGAAATATGATGTATCTGTATTCTCATTTTCGTAGTCGAATTCTTTTGCGTGAAAAAATAACGGTTCGATTAAAATAATAATGAGAACAATATAAAATGTAAAGCAGATGTTAATAATTGATATTCTTATCACATATGCGTAATAAAATGTTTTGTAATATAATAACAGAGAAATTGCTCTGAATATTAATTCTAATCTGTGAGTTTACATTAGGCCTAACCAAGCTTGCAGGAAGTTTAAGATTGTCTGTCTTAGTGTTAAGCGTGAGTTCACAATAGGCCTAACCAAGCTTGCAGGAAGTTTAAGATTGTCTGTCTCAGTGTTAAGTGTGAGTTCTCATTAGGCCTAACCAAGCTTGCAGGAAGTTTAAGATTTATTTTTCTGTGTACTCATTACATTTAAAAGTTTTGACTGATAATAGTATGTGCTAAATAAGTTAAAATTATACAAATCACAAAGCCGGTAAGTTACCAAACATTATGATCAAACGAGATTCTCCGTAACCAATCATAAAAACATACGAAAAGCTAAAACAAAAATTTTGTTAATGTGACAAGTACTTATATTAGAAAAATATCTTAAAAACTGGGCATTAAGTTTAATTCTTATAAAAAAAATGTATCAGGTAACAGGAAATGAAACATGGAACCAAACTCGGATAACAAGTCCATTGAGATCAGTTATATAAACAAACACTAAATATGGCAATGATTTAGATCTGTTTATATTATCTGTACAGATACGTTTTCAAGAAATATTTTAGTAAAATCTTCGTTTGAATCTCATCCAGGATATATATATATATATTAAATAATCATACTATACCCAACAAATTGAAAGCTAAACGTCTGAATTCTCAAAAACCTAATCAATAGTCAGCAGACAGTATTGTTACGACAGCGGAAGTCATGTGACGCTAGTAACACGTCATGGGATTCTACAAACTACAGCTTAGCAGATTTGATGGCAGCAATACAAGAACAGCAAAAGAAACAAGAAGAGAGATTACAGCAGTTGTTGGAGGAGAAAGAAAATAAACAAGATAAGAGATTACAGCAGTGGCAACTGGAACAAGAAAGGAAACAGGAAAAAGGCTCCAACAATTGAGAGAAAGCCAGAGTACACAAATGGAAAACATTAGTAAATTTCAAAGTGAATTAAATACATTAAAGGATGATTTATTGTCTTTTACACAAGGAGGATACATTAACCATCAACTTAATCAGCCCCAGACAACTGCAAGCCCCTTCCAGGCCCCACAGCTAAACCCCAATGCAGACATCTTCAGTCCTGTCAGAAGTCACATCCTAGATATAAATGTCAGCAATAGGGGTGATCTAATACGAAGGAAGCCACTGGAATTCGATGGGAAGGCACCGTGGGAAGCATATAGAGCACAATTTGAGCTCCTGGAAGAGATGAATGGATGGACAGAGGTGCAGAAGGCAGTGTACCTGGCAACAAGCTTGAAGGGAAAACCACTGGAAATACTTGGATAGTTGTCAGCAGATGACAGGCACAACTATAGAGCACTGGTAGCGGCTCTATAACTCAGGTATGGAACCCAAAATTAGTCTGAAGTCTACAGGGCTAGGTTTAGGACAAGAGTCTGTGCTAAAGGGTAGAGCCTGCAAGAGCTGGCACAGGATTTGGAAAATATGGCACACAAGGCCTACCCAGCTGTGCCACCCGATCTCCTCAAGTTGTTGCTGAGGGATCACTTTGTAGATGCCTTGGACAGTCCACAAATGAAAAAAAAAGTGAAGCAAGCACACCCTCTACTATGCAGGATGCAATGACCAGAGCTCTTGAATTTGAATCCTACGTTAAGTCCAGCACAGAGGTACCAAGGTTGGTACAGTCATCAGGATTCAAGGCCAGAAAAGGGCAGCTTTCAGAGAAGTTTGAGGGACTTTGCTGGTACTGTAATAAACCTGGCACAAGAGAGCTCAATGCTGGCAACTTCAACACAGGGAAGATGGCACAACAGGAAAGGCTGCTACCCAGAAAGGTTGTTGGAACTGTGGAGAGCAAGGACATATGAGGAGCCAGTGTAAGAAGAACGCCACCAACAAGTCAGCTTCGGGAAACCAGTAGTGGTTGGTGCTGAGGGACGC
>NW_013742606.1:0-7858 GCF_000517525.1 Limulus polyphemus
TTAAGGTTATAGATATACAGTCAGGTAAGCCACAATGTAATCTAAGGTTATAGATATACAGTCAGGTAAGCCACAATGTAATTTGAAGTTATAGATATACAGTCAGGTAAGCCACAATGTAATTTAAGGTTATAGATATACAGTCAGGTAAGCCACAATGTAATTTAAGGTTATAGATATACAGTCAAGTAAGGCACAGTGCTATAGATATACAGTCAAGTAAGCCACAGTGCTATAGATATACCACCATGTACTATAAATACATAGTGCCCCCAGTGGCACAGCGGTATGTCTGTGGACTTACAACGCTAAAAACCGGGTTTCGATACCCGTGGTGGGCAGAGCACAGATAGCCCTTGTGTAGCTTTGTGCATAATTAAAAACAAAAACAAACAAATACATAGTAACATAAAGTAACATAATATGACTACTTTGAAACGCATAAACAGTGAGTTAGGGTTCAGACTAAATATGATACGCTAACGGCAAGTTTCATTATAAATGTAACTTAGAAATTGAATAACATTGGAACAGGCAGGCGCCAGGTGTCCTAAAAAAATCAATGCCACGGCGACTCACCTCAGGCAGGTGCCTGTGTGGCAGCCAGACTGTCTACTACTTCTGGCCAAATTGTCGCCTCCTCATATAGGATAGTGGGACATGGCACGCCAAGTCAACATGAACTAGCTGTATTCACGAACTCGCAGACGGCGTCTCATAATTACTTACTGCCTAGATGACGCCATACAAAGTTTGTTTGTTAACTGTTGGAGCTATTCTATCACGTGGAGGAGGATGTATACATCAACAATTAAAGTAAGAATACTGAATACAACAGAGCAAAAACAGAAATAAAACTAAATAATCCTGGTTCCCAATCTTTAGTCTTCGTAAGTAAATATGTACAACAGATAACCGTGAATATTTTTACATAACCATGATGAAAATAAACCTTGAACATGCTCTATAGCTTAAATAAGCATATAAATAGAATAATATCTTTAAATCCTGTTACATAATCACGATCAGAATAAATGTACAACAAAAGAAACCCTAAATCAGATATTCTGCTATGAAAAAACCATGTACGACTATTAACCTCCGATCTTGTCATATATCCAAGAAAAGAACAAAAGTGATAGAAACTACACTTAGATTGTATAGTTTATTCAGGATGGGTATAAAGGAACAAGAAATACATATCCGTAAAAACAAGATTATAGTCAAATTAACACGGACGCTGTTCTTTGTCCATAACAAGAATAATAGTGCAAGAAATAACCCTGATTTTTTTTTAATCGTGAGAAAACGAACACAATCACGTGAAAATAAACCCGAATCTTAGTCTTTTGCTATGATAAGAATAACAAGAACAACAAATAAACCTTGATCTTGTTCTTTAACCATGATAAGAAAAGTGACATGGTAAATAACGTTGAATTCTGGTGCACATAAAAATGAGAAAAAACTAAGAAAAAATAATCCTGGATCCTGTATATTAGCTAAAATAATCCTGGATCCTGTATATTAGCTGAAATAACGACGAGAAAACAAAAACAACAACAAAAACGGGGTAAACCTAGATCCTTGTTTTTAGGCTTAATAAGAACAAAAGAAAGTAAACAATAATGAATTGTGATAAATAATCAACCAAATTAATTCATCTTCTACATGTTTAACTAACTCCTCCCATATCTAGTAGAACCAAACTTGGCAGGCGGACTTGGGGTGGTCCCTATCGGGAGGGGAGGAATTAAACACCCCCGAAAGAGCACATAGGCATGATAGAGATCTAAGAGAAGGTTTACGGGGCAACGGAACCCGAATGTGGCAGCGGCGTATGTGTTCCTGGCCCCGTATGTGTTCCTGGCCTTGTATGTGTTCCTGGCCTCCTCGTAATCCCTGTGTGTCATGTCTGTATTTTTATACGTAATCCCTATGTGGCATGCCTGTATTTTCATACGTAATCCCTATGTGTCATGTCTGTATTTTTATATGTAATCCATATGTGTCATGTTTGTATTTTATACGTAATCCCTATGTGTCATGTCTGCATTTTTATACGTAATCCCTATGTGTCATGTCTGTATTTTTATACGTAATCCATATGTGTCATGTTTGTATTTTATACGTAATCCATATGTGTCATGTTTGTATTTTGTACGTAATCCCTATGTGTCATGTCTGTATTTTTATACGTAATCCCTATGTGTCATGTCTGTATTTTTATACGTAATACCTATGTGTCATGTCTGTATTTTTATACGTAATCCATATGTGTCATGTTTGTATTTCTGAATCTTTGTCCATCTAAGCTTTCCCAGAATTTTGAAGCTAGCGGAACCAAACTTGACAAGTAGACTCGGGGTGGTCCGAGGGAGCTTTATCTATGTGGTGTAGCTCCCTACAAAGGTTGTCCAGGAATGATAGGTTTCTAAGTTTTGAGAGTCGCTGAATCCTAATCTGGAATTGGATTATACCCTGGGTAAGTTTCCGAACTTTGTGTGTGTGTGTTTTGTTTTTTAAATAAGTACTACCCCATGGGATAGCTAAAGAGGTAACTGGGGAAAATGAAGTAACTTACTCGATAGATTGGGGCCACTGTGAATAACGAAGGAACCTATGAACCCGCACATGGGCAAGGGTATTTTATGTTGGTAATAAGAATAAAGTCATGACAAAATAGATATGTAGGATCGTCTACCTTAATAACAATTAGAAAAGAAGAAGAAGAATAGATAAACCTTGATTTTTGTTCCATGACGAGAATGGTACAAGAAATAATCCTGAGATGAACCTTGATTTTGTTCCATGACGAGAATGGTGCAAGAAATAATCCTGAGATAAACCTTGATTTTTGTTCCATGACGAGAATGGTACAAGAAATAATCCTGAGATGAACCTTGATTTTGTTCCATGACGAGAATGGTGCAAGAAATAATCCTGAGATGAACCTTGATTTTTGTTCCATGACGAGAATGGTACAAGAAATAATCCTGAGATAAACCTTGATTTTTGTTCCATGACGAGAATGGTTCAAGAAATAATCCTGAGATAAACCTTGATTTTTGTTCCATGACGAGAATGGTGCAAGAAATAATCCTGAGATAAACCTTGATTTTTGTTCCATGACCAGAATGGTGCAAGAAATAATCCTGAGATAAACCTTGATTTTTGTTCCATGACCAGAATGGTGCAAGAAATAATCCTGAATTTTTTTACCAAAACGTGAGAAAAAAACAAAAATACCTTAAAATAAATCTGAATCCTTTTCTGTAACGGTAATAAGATCAGAAAAATATACCTGGATCCTCATTTTAATCAGGACAAAGATACAATAGATAACTCTGGATCTGTTTTTTATAGCTAAGAACAGAGAACAACAAAATAAATGTAACCTGTTTCTTAACTATGATAAGAAGAACTTTGATACATAAGAACATAAGCGGAAAAACAATCTTGGATCCAGTTCATTATCTAAAATAAAAACGAGAAAACCCCGGGTAAACTTTGATCCTGCTTATTAGGCTTAATAAGAATAAAAGAAAAAATAAACAATTCCAAATTTTAATATATAGTCATCCTATATTAATTCAGCTTGTAGCTTTGAACGCATGTTCACAAAACTCCTTCCTCTGTTCTGGAGGTAGCAGGACCAAATTTAGACGGACAAAAAAAATTTAAACAATCTTGAAGTTTGACTGAAAATCATGATAAGAAGAGAATTACAATGAACATCAGTTCTGTCTTTAGTCCTAACAAGATCAAAAGTACACTGTATAAGAAATAGCCCTATATCTTGTTTCATAGCCACAATAAAATATACTTATCATTAGCTATGATATGAACACAAAACAAATCACTTCATATCTTGTTGCATAGCTATGACAAGAACAGAAATATTAAGGATTACTCTGAACTTTTTTGCCTACCCATAACAAGAACAGCAGTATGTTAACTGATCCTCGACATTGATGCACATTCTCAACAAAAAACCTATGTACCTTGTTATACATTCAAAGTAACAAAATACAACAACTCGACATTGATGCACATTCCCAACAAAAAACCCATGTACCTTGTTATACATTCAAAGTAACAAAATACAACACCTCGACATTGATGCACATTCCCAACAAAAACCCATGAACCTTGTTATACATTCAAAGTAACAAAATACAACAACTCGACATTGATGCACATTCCCAACAAAAAACCCATGTACCTTGTTATACATTCAAAGTAACAAAATACAACAACAACAAAAACCGAATTAGTGAGAAGATAAAAAAAAAAAACTGTACGGACCAAGTCGCTGCTCATTTGCACATTCGGAAAAAAGAAACGTGTTGTGTAACGGATAATACGTAATGGTATGTTAACATTTAACCATGAAGAATATAATCATTCTGCATTCTTCATCTCCAAAGAATCAAGATAAGAAAAGTTTACAGCAACGTGGAACATACATCTTAAAGTATAATATTATAACAAAATATTAAATCGTGGCCTTTCAATAACCATGTTACATATTACATTATATATAAGATTTATTTGTATACTTGAAGGCAACATTTAAAACCATCTAGCCTCTTTCTTATGTTCTTAATCTGGGATATTGTTTATGTTTTTTCGTGTTTTTTTTAGCTTCTGAATTTATGTTTCTAAAATTATAAAAAAAAGAAAATTCATGTTGTTTCCAAACATGGCTGACCATCACCGGATGGTATATATTTGCAGTAATCTACTCAATAATACTTCATTATTACTTATTTAGTAAAAGAAGATGTGAAAGTAATGGTATATGAGCGTGGTCCCTGTTGTTCAACCCAAAGCCTCGGCATTGACTTTCTACTTGCTTGATCGTGCTAATAGACGTTACCTTAGTTGGGAGCTCCCGGACGTTGCAGCAATTATATGTCTAAGTGAAGCCCTAATATAATTAAATTCACTAACTAATAGGACTGACAGCCGAGATCCGAACCAATTCAAGCACGTACAGAACTTTCTGGGAACTCCAACAGACAGACAACTTATAACGGACTGTCTGGGTAATGATGTATTAAACAATAGAGCTCGATCCCCCCCCCCCTACCCAACTTCTGTAAATCATAAGGAAATCAAAAGGACGACGTTTGTAGGATCTGTTCCTTCACTTATACTATGTTCTGGCATTTTGAATGAGCTCTCTCCTCTTTGCAATACAAGCCACGTTTGCTAGTATCAGTTCACAACAGCACACAGGACAGCTCGATTGATCTTATTGTGATGACCACTGTAAAACGTAATCCTTATATTCTAACTGAAATGTTTCGTCAGACTTGTTCAAAATACATAGCTACGTTGTAAGTACAAAGATAAATACTTTTCAATAAAAACAAACAAACAATGGATAGATCGTTTCAAGTCTTTAGTATTTGAAAGAACGACTTTTCAGGAAGTTTGTCACTTCCCATTGTATTTCTCTCTCTATTTTTTTCAATTGTTTTTATTTGATCCATGTGTTACTTAATCCATCATACAATTCAAGTAACTTCGATATTATTTAAAGTTATTTACATGCGTCTCATTTTCAAATCTTAATACTAAACCTTTCCAAAAATTTATCTGTAGGCGTCACTCTTTTTATTCGTTAATTAAGCGTTTACTTATAATAAATATAGTTTCTTCTGGCTGTTGCGAATGCTATCCCCTTCTTTCATATTCGATAAAACTCTACATATGAAATACTTTTTTTTTCACTCGTGTATCGCACAGCTCACTGACGCTGCAGCTCTTCAGACAGTCTTTTTTCCACGCCCATTACGTGTTTTTTAACTTGAAGTTATGTTTCTTAACCCTTGTTATCATATGAAATTAGTTACTGAAATTTAACTTGATATTGTATAGTTATTAAACGTTATTAGCTATTGCAGTTCGAACGAAGAGCTAGATAAGGAAGGATATTATCTGTATTGATGAAAAGGAATGATTGTCCTATTAGTGTGGTTAGAAAATATCTAAGAGGTGATAAGTTGATAGAAAAAAATTCAGATAATTTGTTTTATTGTGTAATTCTTTATGTACCTGTCTTATGAAATACGATATAAAGACATATTGAAACAAATAGAAAGGATATATAAGCTTCCAGTTGTAGGAAAACTTGTATTTTTTACCAGCAAAAAAGATGAATATAATCTTTAAAAATAGAATTAAACCGTCTACTATTGAGAAAGGAGTAGTTTACAGTGTAGAGTGTGTGGACTGTAATATTATCTATATAGGGGAGACTGGTAGAAATATAAGTACTAGAATAACAGAATATGGACATGCTCCGTTACATGTCTACCAACATGTACGGTCTGTAATGATATCTATATAGAGGAGACTGGCTAGACATGTAACGGAGCATGTTCATGTTATGCTATTCTAGTACTTATATTTCTCAAAGCTACACAAGGGCTATCTGTGCTCTGCCCACCACGGGTATCGAAACCCGGTTTTTAGCGTTGTAAGTCCGCAGACATACCGCTGTGCCACTGGGGGGCGGACCAGTCTCCTCTATATAGATATTATTACAGACCGTACATGTTGGTAGACATGTATTGTTTGTTTGTTTGTTTTTAATTATGCATAGACATGTAACGGAGCATGTTCATGTTATGCTATTCTAGTACTTATATTTCTGCAGTCTCCTCTATATAGATATCATTACAGACCGTACATGTTGGTAGACATGTGACGGAGCAAATCCAGTTATGCTATTCTAGTACTTATATTTCTACCAGTCTCCTCCTGTTTGGTACGTTGTTGTGTGGGTCTGATATCTGAAGTAAAAACATTACCTGCTTGGTACGTTGTTGTGTGGGTCTAATATCTGAAGTAAAAACGATAAGTACCTGTTTGGTACGTTGTTGTGTGGGTCTAATATCTGAAGTAAAAACCTGTTTGGGATAGAAAAAAATGTCATTTAAAAACAATGTTTCGTGGCATTATCAGGTATTGAACACAATTGTACACGACACTTAAGTATTGAACACAACTGTACATGACACTTAAGTACACTTAATTGGTGACGTCAACCATATACTTTTGAGTTAACATAAGTATAAACCTACTCCTTGTGTTTTATTTATTAAAGGTTTGTATTCCTTGATTAAAATGGGTTCGTTTATTTTACGTTTATTAGTATTAGGATCTCGACAAATAATTCTAACAGTTTTATTTTCATTACTATGTTCTGTGTATTTATAAGTTGGTAGACATGTGACGGAGCATGTTCACGTTATGCTATTCTAGTACTTATATTTCTACCAGTCTCCTCTATATAGATATCATTATAGACCGTACATGTTGGTAGACATGTAACGGAACATGTCCATGTTATGCTATTCTAGTACTTATATTTCTACCAGTCTCTTCCATATAGATATCATTATAGACCGTACATGTTGGTAGACATGTAACGGAGCATGTCCATGTTCTGTTATTCTAGTACTTATATTTCTACCAGTCTCCTCTATATAGATATTATTACAGACCGTACATGTTGGTAGACATGTAACGGAGCATGTTCATGTTCTGTTGGGTACTTATTGTTTTTACTTCAGATATTAGACCCACACAACAACGTACCAAACAGGTAATGTTTTTTACTTCAGATATTAGACCCACACAACAACGTACCAAACAGGTACTTATCGTTTTTACTTCAGATATTAGACCCACACAACAACGTACCAAGCAGGTAATGTTTTTACTTCAGATATCAGACCCACACAACAACGTACCAAACAGCTACTTATCGTTTTTTACTTCAGATATTAGACCCACACAACAACGTACCAAGCAGGTAATGTTTTTTTACTTCAGATATTAG
>NW_013742607.1:0-7795 GCF_000517525.1 Limulus polyphemus
ATGCGATATTTACGAATGCCACAAATTATAATTAATAAATTGGTAAAAAATAAAGTGATTTATTTTTCTAGTTAAATGGTTTTCATTCCATCGATTAAATTTAAAGCATAATTTGTTGTTATTATTAACTACAATCGCATTTATTGTAGAGATAATTTAGAGACTAAGTTCAACCTATAATGAAATATTCCATAAGGTTACGAAATACGGAAGCTGAAAAATATAATTTAATAGGTAGAAATTATAAATAGTAACTAATATGACACCTAACGAAACATAATAGTAATATGAATTTCAGTATAAATAATATTTCATGCCTGAAGAGAAATATAGCTGAATGATCGTTTACTTATTGAAGCAACATTAGAGCCTTAAGAATAACATAGAAAGGTAAGAGTACAGGGAAAAAATCATCAGAAACAAAACTTATTAGGACTACTGTTTAGAGAGAATGGACTATTTAATCTTGCAGCAAATTTAAAAGAATAAATTATAGGGAAATAAACAGTTAACTCTGAAGTTAAATGTCTCTTGACAGAAACATTAATCCATGAAACAGGGCTTTATCGAATGCTTGTATGAGAAACTAACCAAAACTTCAAAAGGTTCACTGTAATGGAAAAAATATTTATATGAATACTCAAATAAGATGCTTTATTTGTAAAATACACAAAAATATTCTGTTTAATACGTGACTTCAATATTTTTCTATACAATACAATTAACTTTTATAACTTATATGAGTTTAACTTCAATTTAAAATACTTTTAGGCACTAAGCAATTTCTTTTTTGGAGCTTTATACGTTCTAATGACAAAATAGCACAATGTTATTTTGTTTTGTGTGGGTGGGCATAGGAGTGAAATGGAATATACTCATCGTAGGTTTTTATTTTTTAGTTAAGTCTAATCTACGTGACAATATCGGGATTACTTGAAAAGAACGAGGGTTATGAAGTACTAATTATTATTATCGCTCTTTGACATTTTGTTTATTTTCTATTTCCCACCCTGAGAAATATTCTTGAAGTATGATCGCTATATGAAAAATTGTTTCGGGTGGAAAACAATCTATATAAAACGTACTTTTCGTGAGATAACAAAATTTTATAGAGAACAAAATTAAAACGCCTAATCTAGAAACACTACGTTCAAGAATAAATGTTAACTAAGAAAACAATTTATAGAAAATAAAAACTTAATGGGATAATTGTGAGAGCAAATAAATAAATAAAGTAACTTAGAATTAAAACAAAAATTAACAGAAGTAGAAACAAGGAGTTTTGAAGCTTAGTATCGATGAAACCAACGTCCGCTAGGATGTGTGTGTGTATAGTCACACATACATACATACGTAAATAGAATACATACAAGTCTCTATGAGTGATGAAACCAACGTCTGCTAGGATGTGTGTGTGTGTGTATAGTCACACATACATATGCAAACAAAACACATACAAGTTTCCATGTGTGAATACAAGTAATAAGACACTACAGTCCTTGAGCTCTTTTATTCTTTGTGCCTTTTATTGTTTCCTTGCACCGATTTCGTGATTCAACGATCACTTTCCCGATGTAATTATACAGACAGTCTTTTGTAAAAACGTTCAAAAACCGCTTTGCAACAAAATATAAATAACCTGAATTAAATACAGTTTTCAAAATATGCGAACATAAATACAATTATTGTATGAATTAAATACAATAAAATTAATAAATACTGTTATTTCTGCCTTGTTACCTTGATTTGTTTAAAGTGGCGTCAAAAAGTTTTACAATATTTTCGAAAACAACAGGAGAGGAAAGCAAAACACAAGAGTTGTGGGGGTTTGTTATAATCACACACATATGTATCTAAAAAGTTTCATGCATATGCGAGTATTTTATAATATGTACTGGTCCAGGGCTCGAAATTAGCGGGGATCTAGGAGCCACTGGCCTACAAAAATGCCGGCGAGCCCGTAAAAAAGTGTCAGCTAGGTAGTCCGCTTGGCCTCTTAAAATCAAAAAAGCCATTAAAAGTTTGACTTTACATAAGTTGATCTAAGCGTTGTTTAACCGAGCAGAAATTATGACAAACCATGAATGGACCTTCCCAAATTTACGAACGCTCGTCAGTCATGTACAATTCACAAACGTCGTCATTATGAATGCCCGTGTATTCAAAGTAAATATACTATCATTAATAAGAAGGCCATCACTTTGTCCAATATTTAAGTGTCCACTGTTCGGTTTTCGTCACAGTCTTTTCTTAGATGGTTGTAAATTCCAGAGTTATTGAAAGGGTTGTTATGCGCATGCTCCTTGAATCTGGTAGCTAAAGTTCGAGTAGTTGACCCAATTTAGCCTACAGCAAGGACACAAATATTTGTAAACTACCAGTGATTTTTAGAAGGAGGTATTTTGTCTTTAATAAGGAAAAAAATGCGTATCCATTTGTTCGTTTTGAAGATCACTCTTAGGCTGACTCGGGGATAAGTTGATTGCTTTGATTTAACTTTTTTAGTTTGATGCCGTGGAAACCAGTGAAAATAATCATAAGAGCTGATAAGTTTATATGCTCTATGAACTAAAATACTTAATAAATTAGTTTTGTAACAGTCAGGTATAAATGTACTGAAATGACAGTACAGGCCAGAAAAAGTTGGTTTGTGGTAGTACTTAGTTTCGAACCTGATGTTGTGGTTGATGACTTCTAGATCTAAAAAGGCAGCTTAGATTCTTTTTGCTATTCAATTTTAAACTCGATATTCCTGTGCTTTAAATTTAAATAATCTTGAAACTTTTTGACATGGTTTTGTTTTATGAATACAATAAAAGTGTTATCAACGTATCCGTGAGAAACTAAAGGTTTAAATTCGGACGAACATGACTGTAACCAATTGGTTTCATGATGAGACAAGAACAAATTCGTATGGGAGCAAGTGGTGAGCCCATGGCTACACCGTCAATTTGATCATATATCTTATTATTAAACACAAAATGAGATTCCTTAGTCACGTGACGCTGAAAGCATGCGTGGTGAATTTACCGAATAATCGGGGAACTCCGCGAATGTTGGAGAAGCCTCTTTGTTAGTACATAAGCCTGGCGAGAAAAGCCAGCGGAGGGAAGCGAACAGTAGTTACGGTGAGGTTCGGGTAATTTACGATTCTGTTTCGAGCTATTGCTTGGATTTTGCAGCAGAAAAAGTCACTTTTCTTGTGACATATCACAATGATTCCCCACCAGGAAGACTCACTTTTAAATTCTGCATCGAACTCACTTCACCACAATTTCAGAAGTTTTATTAAAAAATTAGTTTTGTTTATAATAATAAATGTACAAAATTAATGAACATTATTAATAAGTAAAGAAGTACCATTCCTCCATTAAAGAGGTGATTTAGAAATTTTTTTATGAAATAAGGTCCTTTTTTTACTTTAACAAGGGTCAATTTTATAACATTTTTCATTTTGGTGCCATATAAAGCTGTTATTGACTTATTTCTTTAAAAAAGTGGACACATGCGCTAAATAAACCTTTTTTTCATATGAGAGATCCAATTGTACTGAAACTGTGTTAGGAACTTCCGCTTATGATGTTGAAAAACCGTGCGAAGTTTCAACCAAATTGGACTAAAACTGTGGGAGGAGTTTTACGGACAGATGGACGTTAGCCTTTTATATCATCACTAACTATAAAAGGCTTAATTCCCTTTGTCACTCTGTTTTTATAACTATCATGGGATGTTAGAGTGGTTTTTAATTATTAAGGGATGATATAGAGGGTTTTTAAACTATCATGGGAAGTTAGAGTGGTGTATTTTTATTATGAGATGTCATAGAGTGGTTTTTAACTATTATGGGATGTTATAGAGTGTTTTAACTATTATGGGATGTTATAGTTAAATAATTACTTCGAGACTGATGAAATAAGGGAAGAATGGGTACATTTTGGAGGTACACACAAATTCGTTTTATTTAAATTGTATAATTTTCTTTAATCATTCAACAATGGTTCCCCGTCATTTTTGACGGGCTTTAGTACTAGTATATAGATAAAAATCATTTAGGTGGTCTGAAAAAACAAAATTAAATGGTTTTACTTGTGTTTTTTTTTCATGAAATACGAGTTGACAACAAAATAAATTGAGATATGTTTATATATAGTTTCCTTTCAATTTACGCAACACCCTCTACTTAATTCTGTCAATTTTCTTATAACTTCCACTAAAGAGTATTTTTTTCCCAACGAGTTATAGGATTGGCTACTAAAACTGCTTCCAGGCTCCTAAAAATGCATGTTTTGGGGTTCCAGCTGGCTCCCTAAAATAAAAGCTAAGAGTGAACCCCGTGGTTCATTATAAAGCATGCACTTTCAACATGAAGACTTACTGTTCCGACTCATTATTGTGGTTTTGTGTCATTATTATACAAGCCTGCGATGGTTTTATTGTCTTGAAATTTTTACATCTTCTAGAGTAATTCCTGTACAGTGAATCCGAAAATTATATCCATTTTCCTCCATCACGTACAGATTTTTCACAAAACGTCATATGTACTTTTACATAAGTGAATCATTTTCATTGAAATCGGGTCACATTTTGTTATGCTTGAAATGTTGACAACAACTGGCTATAGATTTCTCTAGACTAATCGCGACGTGATAGTCTTATCGATCGTTCTAGAAACCACGAGAAACACACCGCTAGTATAGTTCTCGATAGAATTTGTTTGTGCTTGCACTCTGGCATTATGTTTTTTTTTCTATATTATTTATTCGTCGCCACGGCAACAAGAAGTTGTATAAATGACCCAAACATATTCTGTTATATTTGTGGTAAATTTGTTGCAAAGAAACAAAAGTAAAACATTACAGAAATTGTCAAAAAAGCGCATTACGCGTATTTTGGAATAAAACTTGGGGACCAACACAAATCATGGTCTCTGCACAGATTTTGCATCGTTTGTGTCAAACAGTTGAGACAATGGACTAAAAGTAAGAAAAAAAGTCACTGTCTTTTGGAATTCCAGTGGTCTGGTGTGAGCCTAGAAACCACGGAGATGACTGCTATTTTTGCTCATGTAACGTGCAAGGCTATAACACTCGAAATGAAAATGAAATTTCTTATCAGGAACTTCAGTCTGCTATAAGACATGTTTTTCATGGACCTGATGTACATGTACCTAATCCACCGGAGAATTCTGATACAGTTGCTTCTAAATCTGATGTCATTAGAAATGATGATAGGGATTGTTTTCAACCTGAAACGTCTGGTGAACCACATCTTTGCACACAAGATGAACTTAATGATTTGGTGAGAGCTTTGGGCCTTACAAAGAATTCTTCAGAGATTTTGAGGTCCAGACTTTGGGCTAAGAACTTACTTTCTCTAGGAACATCATTTTACTGGTACAGGAATGGTGAGAAATAGTTTATACCATAGTTTTCGCAAGAGGTTCACTAGTTTATTGCAACAATGTTGTTGAATCAATATCAATGCTAGGAACTGCAGTATATGAACCAAGTGAGTGGCGATTGTTAATTGATTCATTCAAAAGAAGTCTAAAAGGTGTTCTCCTTCATGGTAACATACACACATCTGTTCCTATTGCTCATTCTATTCATTTGAAGAAAATGTACGAAAATCTTGAACTTCTTCTCAATAAAGAACATGGTTGGTTACTTTGTGGAGACTTAAAAGTCCTTTGTATGTTGATGGGTCAACAATTCGGTTATACAAAGCTCAGGTTTCTTGTGTGAATGGGACAGCAGAGCACGAAATCAGCAAAAGAGAAACAAGTAATGGCCATACAGGGTCACCCTGATACCAGGATCGCAAAACATTGAACGTAAAAGTTTAGTTGAGAAAAAAGAAATTCCTATGAGATCCATTTTACATACATTAAACCGTTCGTAAAGGCCTTAGGCACAGACGGCGACTGTTTAAAGCATCTATGTGGGCAATTTCCAGCTCTACTCTTGCAGAAGCGAAATTTAAAGAAGGAATTTTGTTTTTGGTCTTCAGACTAGGAACTTGACTTCGGATGAACAGTTCAAAAGGATAATAAGAAAAGTCGAAAAAGAAGCGTGAATTGCCTTTAAAGATGTTATTGACAAATTTTTAGGATACAACAGCGACCCAAATTACGAAAATATTGTCAATAACATGCTCAATAAATTCATAGAGTTGGGTTGTAATATAAACTTGAAAGTTCATTTCTTACACTCACAAATTGACTATTTCCCTGAAAATCTCGGTGCCTTCAGCGAAAGTCTAGGGGAAAGGTTTCATCAAGATATCGGGGAAATGGATAGGAGGTATCAGGGAAGGAACATCAACATGGTGGCTGGTTACTGCTGGTTATTGAAACTAGATGCTCCAGACGCATTACATAAAAGAAAAACCACAACATGTAGTTTTGAGACTAAAAGACGTATAATTCACACAAAAAAATCAGGATAAATGAGAATGCATATTCGTTTGATATCAGCGTTCTTCCATTTTCTTCAGTTTATTTGTATTTTTGTCAACAAGCACAATATTAAAAAATGTTCATTGTGGTAAACGAAATAATAATTTGATCTAAGTAATAGTTTGTTGTTTTTTTTTCCAATTTGAAAAAAAATCCTTACGTCATTATTTATTATGAACATGTGCAGGTTTCACATAACAAGTGGCAGATAAAACTGTTAAATTGATCTTGTTTCAAGTTATCTTTATTGTTCTCGACAGGAGGTAATACTTGTTATCATCCATAGTGAACATTGTTTGATACGAAACTTTGTGTAAGAATGTCAACAGTACTGCTTTTTAACGGTTGTTCAGGCGATGTGTAAAAGTTAC
The DNA here is from genome assembly GCF_000517525.1 of Limulus polyphemus. Taxonomy (NCBI): domain Eukaryota; kingdom Metazoa; phylum Arthropoda; class Merostomata; order Xiphosura; family Limulidae; genus Limulus; species Limulus polyphemus. Next base: position 6,829 of record NW_013742607.1, read on the forward strand.
GACTCCACCTATGTTGTAAATGGGAGTGAAATGTCACGTGGGTAGTTCATGTCGCTCTGTGTATATGCGAGGTTTCTAGAGAATAGAGAAACGTTTCATTTGGAAGGTCGTTTTTATCTAATCAATATAATTTGAGAATAAGGTTTCAACCTGAATGGTTGAAGTAAAGATCAAGTAGAAGTGATCGTCCAGGGTAACTATAACACTAAGTACACCCAAGTGTTTGTGATCCTTCGTAAGGATAACGATTAGGTATTTTGTTTTACACTTTGTATCCGATTTCTTTATTTCATGTATCATCGATCCAGTTAATGAGAGATGAGAACTAGTGATTAGAACGCTTGACACACAATCTATAGGTCGTAGGCTCGAATTCCCGTCACTGAGCATACTCACCCTTTCAGCTGTGGGGGGTGTTATGGTCAATTCCACTATTCGCTGGTAAAAGAGTAACCCAAGAGTTGGCGGAAGGTGGTTTTGACTAACTGCCTTCCTTCTATTCTATCACTCCTAAATTAGGAACGGCTAGCGCTGTTAGCCCTCATGTATCTTTGCGCGAAATAGAAAACAAGCCAAACCAATAAGAGCTTTAGTAGTGTTCCATAATCGAAATTCTGAGCGAATAATTGTATATATCCACTGTAGTCTGGAATTAATTCGGTTTTATCTGAATAAACCCGAAAGTATCTTTTTCCCTAGATACTGGGACCACCCATGTGACCTTCCTTGCCACTTGTTTGAATGACATTACCCTATTACTCCTAATGGAGGATTACCCTATTAATGGGACGAAGTGTTTCATTCTAAGAACAAAGATCACATCCACTCATAGAAACTTGTATGTATTCTATTTACGTATGTATGTATGTGTGACTATACACACACACACACATCCTAGCAGACGTTGGTTTCATCACTCATAGAGACTTGTATGTATTCTATTTACGTATGTATGTATGTGTGACTA
>NW_013742608.1:0-6338 GCF_000517525.1 Limulus polyphemus
TTGGCCTATAGTAGATGATATAACTAAGTTAGATCTAATAATAATAATTTAGATAAGATCATAAGAATCTGTATAAAAAAAACACTTACCTGTTGGCAAATGATTCATCAGAGATCTAGTAGACCTAGTCCGCCTAGCCTGCTAGTAAAGTTGCGTTGTAAACACGTGTACTTGTAAGTTGTAACGTTATTATTAGGCCTATACATACGATTGTTAACAACCGATTCGTGGAGGTCATTAAATTCTAAGAACAGTTTCGCACGAACCGGCTGAATCCCACCACTGGATACACTTAATTTCAACAGTCGTGCTATAACAAACGCTATAATTCTAAACGTACATCTCACGTGCTCGATTCAACAATACTTAGTTCAATTACACATACTCTGTCTCGTCACGTTGTGACCGTCTTATATATACAAGACTAACACATATCTAGTAAACGCTAGAGCAATCATGAAGGAACAGGATATTTCCAGAAGGACGTGGCGTGATACTAGTCACGTGACCTCGCTGACGCAACACTATTATATGTGATGTGCATTTTTTGGCAGATGGTTAATGAAGGTGTTCCAAAACACGACATTGATTTTTTTATGACTTAATACAGTTTGAAGAATAATAATGGAATCTTTTGATTATTCTATTAGAAATTCTTAATATGCTTGGTCTTTAGATCAAAGCTCTAAGGAGAATTTAATAATTAAATTCATATGTATTATTAATAAGAAGTTTCACCTGTTCCCCAATTTGAGAATGATATAAAAATACTTCAAACGTTAGTCTTCACAGTTTATTGTATTTTTACACAAAACAAATCAAAAACATTTACAGTTTCTACAATAAGACATGTTAGTCTGCATGCTTTCAAAATCCATAATATCAGTTATTTTCTGAAGTACAATGGACCAGGTTTTAAGTGCTGTCGTGAGAAAAAGTGTTACAAATCTACGAGTAGTATTGACTAATTAAAAAAAAGATGAACAATTATTATGCAACAGAAATAATATTTTGTTATATGTTATTTCCAAAACAAGTTATATAAAGCAAATGTTTCAATTTGATTTCAGTAACATTAAAACATTTTACTATTAAGTCAGGATTTTTTTTCTCAAATCAAGTTTCTTTACCCATGGAATGAGATTATGAAATATTAATGATTAAAGTAATAAATTATACTTTTCATAAGTGTTTATGTTAGGCCTATTATATTTTCAACACTATATTCTTAATCTAGTCCCTTAGGGTTTTTTAAGAAATACAGGTGTGTGTTTTAGAGCAAAGCCACATCAGGCTATCTGCTATGTCTACCAAGGGGAATCGACTCCCTGATTTTAGTGGTGTAAATCTAAAAGACTTACCACTGTCCCATTGGGGAACATTAGAAGAGTGTATAATAATAGTATTCCTACCATACTATATTCATCATATCCATTGCAAACGACTCATTTCACTCAATCCACCGTAACATTTATTAAGTAAATCTATTAATTCCTATTTTGCTACTTTCTTTTCACGTTTTTCTGTCGTTTTTGTGATATATATGTAATTCTTATTTTTAGTTGTGCAATTAGATTTTTGTTTGAAAAAGCAATTTCTGGCCAATACTGCAAATGTATGTTTAATATTCAAATGTTAACTTTCTTAATATTTTTAGAACCTCAGGCGATCCCTTGTTACATATATTAGTAATATCAGTACATTAAATATTAAATCAGAATTTTATTAGGTACTAATGAGTTGTGTATGTGTAATAAGATGTTTTTAGTTTCAAGATTTATATTGCTACTGATTTCACATTTGTAAGTACAAAACAAATTTATATAAATGCATAAATATTTTATTAAAAACCAGCACTTTCATTCATCTTGTAATTAAAAGAAAAACTTGATTTCATATTATAAGTGGGGAATTCAGTATTAATTCCACATAATCAGTAATATCAGTACATAAAACTTATGCCACAACCAAAGTTATATAAAATTGGAAATTTAAAGTAACTAAAACCCCAAAAGTTACAATTTTACTCAAAACGTATTTGTGATAGGCAGTTACCCCCATTTACATAATTAGCTCTTCTTGTTCAGTGTTTTCCTCTATATGCAAAACATAATTATGTATGCCACAAGCTATTTGCCTATCCTCTATTGGAAATGACTCATTTCAATGTGTCTCTCATGCAAATCATCATGTGACAACCCTCCACCAATGAGAGTACCACACACTCTCATTAGGCATGTGACTCCGTCTGTTCAATTCTACCAAATTATCACTTCGAGTTTTGGCAGAAAATGGAAGCACTGGTTTTTAGTGGAGAGGAAGAGTGGGAAGTGTGAGTTAAGTATCTATCAGAAATATATTTACAGTATAGGAAAATTATAACTTCCGATATGGTACATACCTCCTTTCACATAAGTAGCTAGAATCCCTCATTGAATAGGTAGAGGGACTGGTGCAAGGGAAGAAAAGAAGCATCCTTGGAAAGTGTCCGAAGAACACATGTTGAGATTAGAGAGTCAGATTCGAAGATCTGATGTGGGAGACTGCACTACTTCTGAACCAGGTATTCTCTTCGCCCATCTGAGAAAAGTGTCATATATATGGGCGGAAAACAGAGGAGCACATCCAATTGGGGTGGGAAAAAACAATGTTAAGTGCCACCAGGTGTAGAGGGACTAGGGCGTGACAGACCACACGTGGCATGTCAACTACATCCAAAACCCATGCTGCTGAGAACTGACATCCATGTGGGGGTAGGATAAGGATCATACCATCTTCACCTCAAGTTCAAGAGATCAGAGGTGATCTCAAACCCCCTGACTTCAGAACAGGGCACATGTTAAGAATAGAAAATGATATATATCGACCTGGGAACCAGATATCTGGAATAAAAACGATGTCTTCCATGGAGAATTCTACTGCACACTGCAGAGATGGGGTGTTCCATAAGATCACTTATAGGTTTATCCTTGCGACAGAATTGCTTCATAAATTCGCTCGTCCTGGGCTGTACCCACCTGTGGACTACATGGGTAAAGCAAAAAGGGATAGCTGCCATGCCTCATATTGAATAAATCAGTATGATCTGCTTTTAAAAATAGGATTTTGTGGTCACCCATTCCACTGTCTCAGGTGTTGATGTTCCTCCAGACTCTTCACTGTGTTTTCCCCCTTTTTCTTCTAGAGGAGTTTGGGAGTCCTTACCACTTTCCAGTTCCAAGCCACTGGGGTGGTGGACCATGGAGGCATCCTCCTGAATGGGTTATTGAAATACATACAAATTATAGAAATGATAATGAAACCATTCAGTTGAGAGTATGGCAATGGTGTTCTGCTGGTGTAGATGATGTGATATTCTCCAATATGAAACATAAAACAAATGTGAATGAGCCATCAAAATTGCAGTTCACCCCCTTCAATAGTGATCCCTCATCCTACCCCCACATGAAAGTTGGTACCCTGTGGCGTGGGTTTTGGATTTAGAGTAGAACCAATCAACATTAGTCCTCACACATGTATTAGAGATGTCTATAATCTTCCCTCATTTATACTCCATCAGTGTTGTGGGTCACGGTGGAGGTAATTGTGAATTATTATGGTTCTTTCCCTTCCACTATTCTTCTATGTTTTATTCTGAGGATGTTAATGTGCTTGGGGTGGTTCCGATCAATTTCATATTGGAGGGAGCTGGTTTATATTATGTAGACATCTTTTCCATACCAGATGTCAGGCACCGAGATCAATCTATCAATTATCATATTCACATGTGCCCTGTTCATGAGTCGGGGGATACTAGATTCCCTCCAGTCTCATGAATTTGAGGTTATACTTTTACTACACTGAAAATGTATTTCCAATAGGTACTTACCTCTTTCCAAACTTCTTCCCCTTTCTCCCCACAGTACACTGGTGCTTCCATCATCTGCCAAAACTCAAAGTGATAGCTCGATAGAATGGAATAAAGGGAGTCACATGCTTCATTAGAGTATGTCGCACCCCTATTGGTGGAGGGTTGAAACAAGATGATTAGCATGAAAGACATATTGCAAACAGTAATCTCCAATGGAGGAGAGCCAAAAAGCTTGTGGCATGCATAATTTTTGTTTTGCATTTTGAGAGCAGCACTGAATGAGAATAGTTAATTATATACAAATAGCAGGAACCTTGTTATTTCAGATTAGGTACGAAACTCATATCATGACCAGCTGTAAGCTGCAGTTTTGAGCAATATCAGCTCTCACAAACTCAACCAGTAAAATGGTAAGGAATGATACTCAGTGGAGATTTTTAACACTACCCAGGGAAAGCAAGTTTAACATAATGAAAAGTAATCATGAACATGATTAAAAAAATTAATTGGCACTCAAAATCATATTCAGAAAACAAATTTAATGATTAATGTTTTTGAAACAGCAAGACACTAAAATCTGGTCTCCAATTATACCTTTGAAATGTTTTTAATCATGATGTTTTAACACGCAGATATAGAAAAACTGATTCCCAAATTATAATTTGAAAATGCTTGCAATTTTCAATTAAGAACAGTGGTATTACTTCTTATTAATGGGAAGAGGTTCATCATAGATGCCCTTTACACGTTTGTTATTTGGATCAAATGGAGACTTCAGGTAGACATTGGTTTTATACCTATTTCCCAAACATTCCAGTTCATATTTTCCTCTCTGGATGAAATCTAAAGTGACTGGGCCTCCATCTGGGTTACTAACATATCCATAGCCTAAACTTTTACCAAGGGCAAATCCATAATCTGCTCTGCGTAAGAATCCTACTGGTTTATCATCTCTCCAAATAGACTCTAAGCCCCAGAGTGGGATGTGTCTGAAAAAATAATGGACCATTTACTAAAATATTGAAATCTCAAACTAGTTTTCAATCTATATCAGACTAGTTTTATATACTTATATATATATATATTGATTAAACTGAGTCATGTTGAAAACAACATTTTATTGTAACTATTACAAACACAGTAATACCAAAAACACCTCTAATTATGAGCATTTCTGAAATGTTTCAAATTCCATCATCAGTGTTAAAACCTCAAAAAGTTAATTCACATTTTAATTACAAAAAACACCATCTTTTAAGTGAGAAGTTTTTGATACAACCAAAAGTTTCAAAAGAGTAAAGGTTTTAATGGTAACAATATAACAAAATGTATGATAAAACATGTGAAATACATTTAATAATATTGCTAAAAGAAAACCTTATGAATAAATGCTAAAATTTAAGTATAAACTACAGTATTTAAAAAAAAATATTGGAAATTAGATTAATGATAACAGGAATGAGCTGGTGTTATTATTTAGTGTTGGTTGATCACTAAAAATGGAAGGATTTTCTTTAATAAAGAGCTCATGTTACTTTAACTATGCAATTATACAAAAGCCTCAGGTGGATTAGTTAGCTTATATCTGTTTCTAGTTGGAATTATCATGAGCAAGTATTTATAGGTGGCATATAATCTTACCAACATGAATAGCTTTACAGCTACCACATGTGTATTTATAAGCAAGCTCAAGCACATAGGGATGGGAAGGTGTCCTTGGTTTTACACAAGTTTGAATTCTAAATGTAGAATTTAGTATTAAATGTAGCTTAATATGTTTTGATTATATTCTAAATTCAGGATTTCAGTTTAAAACATTGTCTGTCCATGAGAAGAGTGATGAGAATTAGTGGCTACTTGGTAGATTCTATTTAATTTTTATAAAAATATTTGTGTGATAGAGTATAAGAAATGAAGAAGATAGCCATTATTTTGTAATACCTTATGAATTTTAGAAATTTCAGAGTGAAGACAGAAATAGTCAGAACAGATACTATGTGTTCGTTTTAGGAGACTTGGAAGAAGGTAACATTTGAAGGAGTCTGGAATGAAGTTGACGAAAGTGTATAAAGCAGTAAATGTTTTCATATGGTAAACTGATCTGGTAAAGAGTTTGTTTATTTTGTTTACTTTGATATCTAAAAAAGCTAAATTATTGTTTTTTTCCATCTCACATGCAAAGTTTATACATGGATGTTGCAAGTTTAGGTACTCTAAAAATCTTCTTAGCAGAAATGATGCTGTGAAAAAGTAGCAAAGTACCATCAACATATATTCTATATAATACTAATATGTAATAGAGGAGGTATTTACTATATCAATTTTTCTAAAAACAAAAGATTCACAATTATTCATTCAAGTAAAACAGCTAGTATCATTTTAAAGCTAAATGTTTTATAGGATAATGAACTAAAGTTCCACAGTTATCATATAGTAATTTAGTTTTAAATACATTACTGAAATAGTGGAACAATGATCACAATCTAAG
>NW_013742609.1:0-3537 GCF_000517525.1 Limulus polyphemus
GTGCAGGATAAAAAACAGGTATAGAAAATGGTATGGGAGTCAGCTGAGACAAACGAGCAACCAAAGAAGAAAGGGTTGAGTGTTGCCTCACAGATTCCACACGTATCTTCAAAGATTCAAGAAAATCTTCGAAAACAGACCTATGGAAAAAGGGAGCCTTAGATCACAAAGATAAATGGAAGGCAGATGAACCTGAGACAAGACAGCATCCCTATCAAGAACATCTCAATAGCAAAGAAACCACCATGTGAAGGGATAGGGCAGAGGAGGATAATTGCACAAATGTGGAGGTAATGAAAGAATGGGTATCCTTCTAAAACCCCTCAAGGGATCATTGGGGGGCCTCAGAAAGGAGGTGTATGGCGGAAAGGTACTGTAGAAGCGATGTACAGGTAAGACAAAGATGGGAAAATTAGGCATGGGATAAATGGATAGGGTTATCAGAATCTGTACCACATGCAGGCAAAAGTGACTCCAGTTGTTGGGAGTCAAGAAAGAGATGATTGGTCTGATGATAAGCCAGTGCATAATGATAAGAAGCCCATGGTAGACAAGGCATGATGGCAACGGCTCTCAATTGAGAAACAAAATGCTCAGGATGTACCCTGATATTAGGAGAAAGAGGGAAGACAAGGTAATCGTGTAATGAGGAAGAGTCAAGATCATACTAGAGTGGAGAAATAGATAAAATGTAACAAACCTGAGAAATCATGTCCAAAATAGCTGAGGAAGGCCTGGCTGATTCCTCAGGAGAGACACGGGAGTGCACGACATAGGTAAGAGTGGAAAAAGGCTGTTAAAATCCTCCTCATTATGAACAGGTCCCTCAGATACAGGAGGAGCCCGAACATTGTTTGGAGAAGTGGGCTGACTCATGTAAAGATCAATCTTCTGAGAATTGATGGCTAATAAATTCCCAGCAGAGACCCCCTGACCTGAAGTCTGTGTAACAACACTTAAAGTAGTAGGAATAGAAGCTGAAGTTGTGACACGAAATTCTGAATTCATGATTGACTGTGAAGAAGTCAAAAAGTAGGGGGAAAAAAATGTCAAACCAAGGTAAGTTGACTTGGCTAAATACTACAGTGAACAAACTGTAGAAAACTTAATAGAAAAAGTAAAGCATTAATTCATAAAAAGAAAAGAAATTGTGTGAAATCAGCACAATTTCAAAATATCTGCATTATACAACTGCCCAACAAGAAGTGATGGTTAGGTAGAATCGAATAGAGGGAGTCACGTACTTCAGGAGAGTGTGCTGCACTTCTATTGGGGAAGGATTGTTGCACAATGATTTACATGCAAAGACACAGTGAACCACATTAATCATGGGGTAGGTGGGAGTTTCAAGGTATATAGAGGGCAGCACTGAACGATAATAGCTATTATAATGGCTGGAGACGGCTTGAATGGGTAATGAAGAAAAACTTTAATACAACAGCAAATGTACAACGTTTCGACAAGGTTTTGTCATCATCATTTGTCATCATATTTTCAATGTTTCTATATTTACTCATTACCAATAATTAATTGAAAATTGCATGTGTCCATCACTAACAGCTAATTGAAAACTATATGTACTCATAACCAAATTAGCTGTTGGTGCTCAGCACATGTACTTTTAAGTTAGATGTTGATGATTGGCACATCTAGTTTTAAATTTATGTTTTTTTCTGGACCAATCATCTAGAAACTTGGTGGGTGGAAAACCTTGGTCCAATACATCTTTTTAACTTTTGATTTAGTCACACACCCCTTATTCTATTGCCATGGTGTCAAACAAAAAAAACAACATGAAATTAGGGTTTCAGGCCTTTGCACACAGACACCTAATGACAGACTGAAACACACAGATTTTTGCCCTCCTTAAGATTTTAAAGTGGTCAACAGTAAAATATTTTGAAGAATTAGGGTTTTGGCCTGCCACTTCTCTATATTTTAACCCATCTGGATGAGACTTTGCACAAAAATTCCTTGTGCCAACCCCCACACATATTTGGGACTTGTGCCTTTCTTTCGATTTTATAGGGGTCAAAGATGAAACAATTTGTAATGTATGTAATATAGGGAGCAATGAACCTAAAGACTTTGTCTGCATGTATACATTTTAAAAGGTGTTGTAATTAATAGTGTTTTGATTCATAGGATGTCAAAATATAGGTCTTATTTGCCCAAAAATTACCTGTAGTTTCTTTCATTTGTGAATATATCTATGCAGAAATGGATTGTCCTATGTATCATAAGGTCACACTTTAGTATGTTCCAATACATTGTTCTCTCAAAGAAGTCTCAAGCTGATACATGTACATGTTGTAGTCTATGCTTGAATCTTTCTCTTTTAGAATCTACTATATTCTCATGACCTTATCAAATAGGGTTGATAGGGAAGACAAACTGCATTCACTTATGAATGTTATCTTTTCTAGTTTGAATATTTTTAAAAGCTTAAAAAATGATCTAAAACCAGCTTCTTTAAGTGAAATGTCATCTTGATATTTTCAATGTCCTACATTAACTATAAGACTTAAAGGTACAATTAAAAATACAGACAGAATTTGAACCAGATATTCTGGTTGCCAGGAAGATTTAACCAAATGTGCTATCACATCTTTAGTAAAACAAATCTCACTTTTTTACTTAAATTTAACTGCCTTGATATCCAACAAGTTCAAGGTATGAGTAATACTTTAGAGCATGCTACAGAGAAATAGTGAAACTGTGTAACAATCTTTCGACTAACTGTTATTAACTACAGCTGACTGGGATTCCAGAAAATTCATGAACACAGGCTGTAACCATAGTTGTCATGGCTAATAGCCCGAAAGATCAATCAAGCTCAATTATTACTTAGTTTATATCAAACTTTTTGGCTACTAATCTGTTGCCATATTCATGAAAATCTTAAAAATACAAAATGACTGCCATTGCAGGGGCTAGGATTTTATCATGGATATTTTTTGTGCATTATGTATTCAACTAGGGTCTTCCCCTTTAGGACTTCAATCAACTAACAATTTCAACAGTTTCAGGATAGGTATCCAGGTTCTGCTAACTTCTTTGCTAGGTTAACTGAGTGTGTTATTAGTTAGATAGATAGATATAGAATACTTCTTTTATTTTCATTTTCCCATATGTGGTTCATATCCTCTTATTTAGTATTTTATTGTATTTTCTTCTCTGACATGATGAGCTAATGCACATATACTGGACAATTATAATTGGCATCTATTATGTTGTTGGATTGTGAAATTTGTTGTTTTTCTGCTTCTCCAATGTTTTGGAGTTGACATTCACAAATGTTGTTTTCAGAATTGACATTCATAAAAAGCTTAGGATGTTGTGGTTGGTTCTATGTGTTCTTAATACAACTGCATTGTGTCATGGCTTCTGAATACTGTTCAGACTCAATGCTCTTTATATGATTTATCTACAACTTGTTCATGCATTCTGGAATCTTCTCTGTCGTGTGTGTGTGTACATTAAATATCTGTATTTTCCAAGCCCGTTCCGTTGGCTGTGTATTTTGCTAGATAGTAG
>NW_013742610.1:0-4969 GCF_000517525.1 Limulus polyphemus
TAACCTTAACCTAAACTAACCTTAACCTAAACTAACCTTAACCTAAACTAACCTTAACCTAAACTAACCTTAACCTAAACTAACCTTAACCTAAACTAACCTTAACCTTAACCTAAACTAACCTTAACCTAAACTAACCTTAACCTAAACTAACCTTAACCTAAACTAACCTTAACCTAAACTAACCTTAACCTAAACTAACCTTAACCTAAACCTATAACCTAAACCTATAACCTAAACCTATAACCTAAACCTATAACCTAACCTATAACCTAAACCTATAACCTAAACCTATAACCTAACCTATAACCTAACCTATAACCTAACCTAACCTAACCTAACCCAACCTAACCCAACCTTAACCTCTAAACCTCACCTTAACCTCTAAACCTAACCTAAACCCAACCCAACCTTAACCTCTAAACCTCACCTTAACCTCTAAACCTCACCTTAACCTCTAAACCTCGTTTCCTTAATTGATCGATGGAGTGATGTTAGTGTAAATATGTTAAAATTTATCATCTCATGTGATAATGAAATAAATGTGGAGGTTTAAAACTGGATTTAGTACTTTTTACACATAAGATGATGGAAAAAATGTAGAATGGAATTATAAATAATAAAATATGTAGGAAGTAAAATTCATGTAGGTAATATTTATCTTAATGGTATTACTTTACTACTTTTCAGTATTGTCTATTATTCCAAAATATATTTTATAATACAAATTTATGTTTTCTGTATATTTCTTAACATCTGTGTAGTGGTATTTTTCGTACACACAGCATAGGTCTAGTATTGAAGCATTTACTGCACTGTATTCAAGTTTTCATAAAGTGGCAAGAAAGAAATACGTAAGTAAAAGTTAAATGAATTGTAGAGAAATATTTTTCTTCATAATTGCACTTCAGAAAATTCTTTATTCCATATTATAATTGTTAATGATAATAAATACTCGATGTTAATTGTTCATTATTGTAATTGAGGTATTATTTTCGAAACTCTATGACGATAGTGTAGGCTCAATTGTTTTACATAGTTAAATAAATAACTTCTTTTTACAACAAGCAGTTTATTCTGTGTTGATTATGAGTCATTGTACCATCATAAGAAAACTCTGCGACTAATAAAAGTACAAAAAGTGAAGTTGAATATATTCGTTTTGAAGGTTTTTGTTACTGAAATCATTACTTTGGTTACTGGTATTATTAAGCATTTAGTGTTATGATTAAAAGTGTGGTATTTAAATAGAAGTAGTGATACAATGATGAATAAGTATGTATCATTCTATGTGAAAGATAGAGATGCTTAATTAAGAAGATACGGAAAGTAAAAAATATTATAAATTAAATATGGAATGGTGAGTTATTATTATTCGTCCAATGTGTTTGTTATTTTCTTTATATACCTTTGTAATTGGGGAAATAATAATAATATCAGTATTAAAAATGTACGAAGAAATCTAGGGTGTGAAATGAATAAAAAAAAGTATTTTAAAACAGAACCAGGAGTGGAGTGTCATTACTTTAAACTTATCGTTCTCAGTGCATCACAATTATTTCAAACACAACTTCGGGTAAGAGGAATATTGTTACATATGTAAATTCGAATAAAACGAGAATAGAAATCGACAAAAGTGAACTAATACGTTATTAATTAAGATCAAAGGCTACAGATGGAGGAAGAACACAATGTTACTCTGTCGTTATGCATAACAGCCATACAATATTGAATATGAGAAAAGTTTGCAGACTCCATTTTAACGAGAGAAACAGAATCTGAACATTAACTAAGGAGGTTAGGGTTGGGTTAGGTTAGGTTAGGTTTAGGTTTAGGTTAGGTTAGGGTTTAGGTTAGGTTAGGTTAGGTTAGGTTAGGTTAGGTTAATTATTTTACTTTGTGTACTAAGGGTATACGTATTCATATTTAATGGTTTCTATTTAAATATTATATGAAAATGTTACTTTTCAACGATAGAAAAGAAAGGAATGTTGGTGTAGTTGTCATTAATGAATTATGGCTCGATAAATTATCCTTAAATTCTATGAATAAACATCTATAGCCTAGCAATAAAGTTGTAAAATAACTTGCAGGAACACTATTCAATAAATAGATATATATAAATTAAATGAAAAGGAAGCGTACACTAACGTTTAGAAATCTAAATTTTCATAATATGATTACTTACATTTGGGACAAACAAGACAATTTTTTTGTTTTACCTATTGAAGAATTAATTTCTAAGTGTTTTTTTCATTATTTCATGTACGTCTCTTAAACACTAAAGCTACAGACATCATTTGGTGACTGTAAAAATATTCTGTGTAATAGTGATATTTAAACAATGAGGTACTATATAAAATGGTAAATAAAGTTATCAACTTCTCATTTCATAGTTATACTTTTTAAACAAAAGATGGCAAAATCTTTAAGTAAAACAATAATAGAAGTAAATAATAGGAATATAAATTAGTTATTTCGTTTTTGAAAACTTCACTTGATAATAGACTACTTTCAAAATTTTGGTTATTAATACTAAACTTTAATTTTTGATATAGTGTGAAAAATAGATGGCAGCATGTTAACATGTTGGTATTTTAACCAAATGTAATGGTCTACAAATGAATTAAAAATTGCTGATGGTGAAAATAAGCTTAGTGTTATGATATTTATAATTTATTTGTCACTGTATATGTTACTTTGGTCTTAATTTTTATGTTTAAGTCTTTAATGTTTTGTATGTTTTCCTAATTTTGAGCACAAAATGGTAGTGTTTTAGTTTTCATTAAAATCACAAAAATTTAAGAAGTGATTAAATACTTAATAGCAAAAAGATGCATGTTCGTAAGATGAACGTGAGTTGTTATAATAGTTAGACTAATATATTTGGTAACTAATGGTATATATTAACATATTGCATTTAAAATTCTTGCTGATAAAACGGTAATTCGTAAAATAAGGATAACAAAAATTGTATCGACACTACTAATGAGAAGGTACTATTTGTTTGTTTTGGTAATTTATTAGTTTCGATCTACTTGAGCTATTCACTATACATATACAATTTATTAATATGTAATACAAAATATCTTGTACATAAATATGCACACACAGATATGTATGTATATATGTTCGTGAATATATGACCATGTTAAAGTAATATGTAAGTTGTTAATCCAACTCTCGGACATACATATCCTTTTTTTTCCTTGTATATTAACTAGTGGTTATACTTTTTCACTACACTTTTGTAGAAATGGAAGTTTCCTATCATTTATTGGAATATGGCATGATATTAAGTGATTCATTGTAAATAAAAAAAAAAGGGGTGGGGTAGAAATAATTACGAATGAATGTTTGAATAGTGAACTTGATATATTGTTCCAATTTATATTTATTTAGTATTTCTCCCTTTTCGCTATATTCATTTTATGTTTTATATTATCACACAATAAATAACTTTAAAAAAAAACAAGATACTATAACCTTTTTACACTTGCTGTTAATAAGAAGTACGAATATAATAATAAAACCCAAGCGTACCCAACACAATTCTAATTATACGTAACATACCAGTACAGTGTGTTCATTATACCTCATTGAGGAAGAACTATACAAGATGATTTCTTTTCTCAATATCGGATGTATATCAATGTGATGCCCATTGTATTTTCGACACGTGCTCGGTTAATTTCACCTATAATGTAAGTACCTTGTTTCCTTTGTATTTTTGATAGTAATACATATAATATAATAATTGTTCGTGAATATATAAAGTTTTGTTTACTATTCAGAGTGTAAAGTGAATATCGTGTTAATATTAGTTTTGTTTCTTTCAAATGTCATTTATTAAATCCTTAAATTTTAGAAGCACCTCAAATATTTGTTTTCAATAAAACTATTTTATTTGTTATCTCCTTTATACAAGTACTATTAGTATCTTTTACAATAATTATACTTAGATGTCATAAATTGAATAACCGTAGTATAACTAGATATTCGTTTTATCAAACGTTAGATTGAATTACATTTTATGTTGAATAATAGTGTCAACGAGGAAGTATGTAACTTGAAAAATCAGTAGCAGAGGCTGTCATTTAAGTTTGTCATATCTTTCATAATATCTACTAGTGCAATAATTATCTTTCATTGTAACTTAATTTTGTAGCACTAGATGATACCACATTGCACATGTGTTAATAACATTAAAAGTAGCATTAACTTTTAAACTACATAAAATGAACATCAAATATGAGCATATCCTTTATAATTAGTTTTTTTTTACTCAATGTTTTGATTTACTTGAGCTATTCATGATATAACTGTTTACTTGTTGTACAACGTATAGTGGTTAAAATTCTTTTAAATTATTCCCCCTATTGAATAGGAATAATAAATAGTTGAAAGTTTTAAAAATGAAATCTACATTTATTGTTTATATTTTTGTAAGTGATTGTACATGAAGATACCTTTCTTTAATAATATCTACTTAAAGTATAAACTGAAGAGTAGATGGCAGCACAATTACATCAAATATTTTGTGAAAACAACTTGATGAGAATTAAGACATGTTTTAAAAAATAATTTTAAGATTTAATTATGGTGATATTTTAATATTTTAAATAAGTTATTCTGAATTTTGCTTTAAATTGTAAATCACTATTTATGATATTTATTGTCATTTTGTTTATTTATGTCCTGGTATTATTGGACGTCATTTAAAATATTGTAAAAAAAAATTGGTTAACACTTGTATTTACGTACGTTATATAACACTACATTTTACATTAATTATTAATTAATGTAAAATGTAGTGTTATATAACGTACGTAAATACAAGTGTTAACCAATTTTTTTTTACAATATTTTAAATGACGTCCAATAATACCAGGACATAAATAAACAAAATGACAATAAATATCATAAATAGTGATTTACAATTTAAAGCAAAATTCAGAATAACTTATTT
>NW_013742611.1:0-4686 GCF_000517525.1 Limulus polyphemus
TGATCAGTCCACAAGGCAGTACGTACTCCGTAATGCAACTAATAATAACATATCAGAAACCTGTATTACGACAACCTTGAGCGACCTCTACCATTAAAGTCAGATAACTGTGCTAGCCTACAAATAAAATCTGGATGTACCAGTAGCGGACTTTGTCTTAATTACTATTCGAACTATAATTCTATTTTCGAAAGTGAAAGAGGTAAAATTTGCATAATAAGGATAAAAACTGCAGTATAATTGTATTTAAAACATTTGGCTTGACATGTTGTCGTCTGAGAACTACAGTCGCTTTCAGTTGACTGATTTAATATTTCCTAATCTTACACAGCGTAACCTAACTATCGTTCATCTTGTTTTGTCCATGACAAAATGGCCTGGTGTTTTAGGCACTCGACTCGCAATCTGAGGTCGCGGGTTAGAATCGCTGTCACATCGAACATTCTCGCCCTTTCAGCCGTGAGGGGGTTGTAATGTGACGGTCAATCGAACTATTCGTTGGTAAAAGAGTAGCCCAAGAGTGGATGGTGTTGACTAGCTGCCTTCCCACTAGTCTATCACTACTAAATTATGGATGGCTAGCGTATATAGTCTCGTGTAGCTTTCAGTGCAATTCAAAGAAACCAAACCTAACAAAAGTATTGTTGGTTATATTTATGTCAGTTTCCTAATCACATCATTATAGATTACATGATATTTGTCACTAATCTTTCTCACCAACTTTAAATTATAATAATAATATTATAACTAAAAGTGCATCCCAGGGGAGGACATAGTCATGCTGAGGCTCTATTCCTAACTTGAGGCCTCCCTGTAGTTTAAAAAAATCTAAACCGTTTTTTGAGGCCCTCTATAGGGTGAAGCCTGAAGCTATAGTTTTTCTAGCTTAGGAAGGCACTTTATTGTAAAGAAGGGGCTTAAATGAAACACTTTAAACTTCTGACTAAAGACATTTAGCCCTACATCCTTTCAAAAAACAACGATTATCGAACATCTGTACAACAAGAGCTAAATATAATAATAAGACCAACTACAAATAGTTATTCCTGCGTTCCTCTTAGTTAGTATACGGCAGATTTGTTAACATGTATCATTCGTGATATCTGATTTGTCTGTCAGTAAAATATGTCGAAATCAAGACAGCTGTCATAAAATATATCGCTAAGCCTTACAAAGCTCATACATATAACAGAGTCAGCCTAGTTTTATTACAGTATACATGTACATGCTTTTCTATTTTGTTACATTTAATTGTAAGGTATGTGTGAAATATCAGATAAGTGTATTAAATGTATATATATGTTTTGCATAATTCCGATTGTATATTTGCACGTTCACATGAAAACAAAGTACTGGAGAAATGATTCTCACATGAAATATTAGAAACTAATCCACTGTAGTGTACTGTACTCAGTTGGAAAAGTTAGGCCTATGTCCTTGGTATTTCTCTACTTAATCATGTTTGTAAGATTTGTGAAATTATTCTGTAGCATACATTACCCACATAGCCGTTTTATGAAGGAAAAAAATTAGATATTGAGGGAATATTGGATTTATATTTTAATCTTTTGATTTCCTCTTATAAATTCTGATAGACTAAAATTATTGCACAATTGCAAATTTAAAGATAAAAAAAGGATCATTATGCACTGTATTGAAGTGTCCATGATGGGGAAGTGTACTGGTCATGAAAATTTAGGTATGTACATGGTAGAGTAAGACGCATAGGTACTTCAGCAAATATTGACCTTGCAGAGACCATTTGGAGGGAAGGGGCTCAGATCCAAATCTAATAGTAGGTGAAGGGAGGGGAGGAGAACATTCGGTGATAACTCGGTAAAAAGAGAAAAAGGGACCCTTAAAAAAGTAACATTGCTAAATTTACAGTATTTAGATCTAGTTCAGTATATGTAATGCTTCATTAATGAAATAGGTGTAATGATTTGTGTTACTTCTTTCAGACATCATGTTGTATACGTATATATATTTTCAAGAATTTATATCAGTTTTTCCACAAATTATAAAAAAAACCGAACGAAGTTTGTTATATTTATATCATAAAATTTCTTAATTATTTCCACCCACTTCAATTAAAAACGTTGAATGTTTGGAGGTGCAGATACATAAATAACATTCTTCTCCACCTCCCAAGAAAAGTACATGACGCGCTACCTCTTGTCCACTGGCAACGATACTTGAGATGTAATTTTTTTCTCTGAGTCTGGGGCAAGTCGTTATGACCAGTGATATATTGAAATAAAATTTAAATGAACGAATGGGAAGACATTACTTTTATATTTCTTTATATTTTATGTTTATACATTAAATATATATTATATATATATATATATATATATAACTGTGAAAATTATGTTGATACTTGAGCATACATGGTAGTTACGTCACTGCCAATGTATACTTTAATCATATAGTTACGCCACTGCCAATGTATACTTTAATCATACTTAGGCACACATCTTACACATTGAAATGAGCTATCTGGGAAGGATGTATATTCTTGAGTGTCAAAGTGCATGTTTATTTATTAAGTCACTGTTTATTAGTAACGTTAATATTAAGGAAATGTTATTTTCATGTGGTGGTCTCTGGTGATAAGGTTATGAGTTTTCTGCATATTCAACAAGATAATTAATATTTTTAACTTGACATAAGCAACATTATAAAATGTTATTCGAAATTTATTTATTTACTGTTTTCGTTTATATCATCACTTTAACAACGAATAAAAATGTCATTCTTAATTTGTCAAACTGAGGAATAATGGTTATAGTATGGGGAGGAAAAGATAAAAAGGAACAGCCAATTTTTCAGAAGAATAAAGGCCTCTACTGACACTGCGGTATGTCTGCGGACTTACAACACTAGAAACCGGATTTCGATACCCGTGGTGGGCAGAGCACAGATAACCTTTTGTGTAGCTTTGTGCTTAACTGCAAACAAACGGGAGAATAAAGGATTAGGTTTAAAAGAGTTTAATGAAATATATAGGCACCGATATCGACGTCACGTAAACCGGATGTTCAATATGAGTTTGCCTTTAGAACTAGCCAATCATAACCTAGAGTTGTTGGTGTCGGGTTTAATTTATGTCAAAAATGTGTGTAAAGTACATAAACGATTTAAGTGTGATAATATTTATAAGAAATGTTATCCAATTTTTAAAGACATAAAATATAATATTCTGACACCAACAATTCTAGGTTATAATTGGCTAGTTCTCAAGATTGACTCATATTAAAATCCGGTTTACGTGACGTCGACATCCGTGCCTACGTATTTCTTGATTTATTTTATTGGAATTCACCGTCGAGCTATAAACAAAAGAAACTAGAATCTAGTGAATAATAATATTGATAATAAAAATATCTGAGCCCTAGCGGAAAGTTAAGGAGTATAGTTAGAGTTTATTGAGTAACAAACTTTCCAACATATTTTCTGAGGTAGAAGAAGGCCTAATGAGTAATGTAAGTTGAAAACTTTTAGCAGTACTGTTTTTAATATAATTTTAAGACAGCGGAAGTCACGTGACCCTGGTAACACGTGATGAATTTCTCGAATGACCATGAATTATCGGGTAAGCCCGAGTTTTTTCGAGGCGCCCTCTTTTTTTAGTATACAAGCCTGGCAGGAAAAGCCTGGGGAAATGAATGTATGATAAAGGGACAAGTAGGTTTCAGGCGAAGTTATCTAGCTTGTGAATCGCTGTGGTTTATAGCGTTATTATAAAAGTTGTTCAGTTTAAACTGACGAGAAACTGACAGTGGAATTACTGTGTACTAAAAGTTTGTATCGAGAAATAATAAACTGGTTTAATCAAGAAAGGACTTGTATCGCTGAAGTTCCTCGTGAGAGAAATTCTATACAGGAAATTAACAAACAAGCAGATATGTAACAATAACATTTTACAAATTGAACTCACACGTCTGGCCAGTAAGCTTGATTTTAATTCTGACGGCATCAACAAAGTAAATATTCTTGAGAAGCCTTTAAGCAAAGTTTTACCCGTACTGTTTGAAAGAATGTGTACTTTTTGGCAATTGTAAATTAGTATATTATAATTCGGCTCTCTTATAAGTTTTAGATAGCTACAGCAGTAGTTATGATAGAAAGGCATGTATTATAACTGTATTTTGACATGTATGGTGTTTCATAGGTAGTGTGATGCCACCAAAAATTGATATTTTTTGGGGAAGAGTATACAACATTCCTTTCCAACTCTAAATATTCCTTCAGTCAGATCTTAATGCTATGTTCAGATCTGATGTAGAATTTACAAGGTGGGATATCTTTTGTACTTAATGGCATTGAGAAACAAATGAATATTTATCAACTTGGGAACTAGGACCATTCAAAATGAGACTAACAACAAGTCCTACAACAAATGTGGTAAGCAAAATTCTGTAACAGGTGAGAATCCACAAACATAAAGGTCAAGGACAAAAGCCATGCACGTGACTCAGGCAACAATGAACACAACCATCTCTATTTGGAAAGAAATAAAGCCAAAATGGGGTGGGGTTCCCCAAAATATGCTTGAAGTCATACGTCCTGTCTAACTGTCACATATCTCAAGAAGTTGAAGAATGAAACAGGTATTAATGTATTTCCATAAAAGGAAATACAGGTCAAGTTGTCGGATGCAACGCCAGTGGATTTTAATTGAAA
>NW_013742612.1:0-5923 GCF_000517525.1 Limulus polyphemus
CTGACATTATTACTACATCCGGTACAGCGTGAAAAGCTAACATTATTACTACATCCGGTACTGCAGGAAAAGCTTACATTATTACTACATCCGGCACTGTAACATCTTCTAAACTAATAATCGCCGTTAGGTGGTGCTCTCTTCCAACATCTTCAACCCGGATTCTAGCGTTCTAAGTCTTCAGACATGTGCCACTGGGGGCGGGCAGAACGAAACTGATTTGTGAGTCCAGGTTGTATTGTGCGATGGACAGAAAGACTGTCTGGCTTCTTACTCATCCTCGTTTATTTTATTTAACATTCTAAAAACGTTCCGTGCCTCCTCTTCCTCTTTGTCATTAAATCTTTGACGAATTAACGAAGACACGTACGTAGTCGTGGCAAAAAAATTGGTTACGTAACAAACGTCCATTAAATTCAAAATTATTGTACTCTTTAGCAAGAAAAATACGGTTGTTATAAATAACCATGTTTCCTACGTGATGTCTTCAAGGTTACTTAACGACCAGCTTTAACAGTATGTCACAGCAAGGCTCCAACTATCCATGCGGTGGTCCAGTTTTCAAATGTTCATTCCGAGACGTTTCTTCACAGCATGGACCACGTGACCCAGAGACAAGGACCCGGTAAACAATGCGTTACTTATCTTTTATTCAGATAATTAAGTTTACAATGAAACTTACTTGGAGTGGAACCAACTGCTTCTGCTACTCGTAATGTGTTGATTCCTAAATGTTTCTTTACAGTGTCGACCACGTGACCCAGAGAAAGAGGTTTCTTGAGAACACAGATGCGACCTGGTCCGCTACTTGGGACAGGAAGCTGAAAAACGTTAGATATAGATTTACTTCAGATTGCTTAAATGATACCTAAGTATATATATATCTTCAGTAATAGAAATACACACACACACACACACACAAACAACGAGTAATGGTACTTAGATGGTGAATTTATTAACGGTACAAACAATTATCACAGAAAATACAAAAGCTGTGTAACGTACTAGAATTTAGCATATGATTTCATGTTACTTTACAGTCTATCATACACGAGTGTGGAATCTCTTGTATCGTTCCCACAATTCAGTCAACTTGTTGGTCACCTTTTAATCTTTTCTCTTTTTTTACATAAGTCAATACAACCTCAAGAATGACCATATCGGGACTTTGTGAGTGTTACATAACCTCCTCACCCTAATTTACTGAAAGATGAGACGTGTTCTTTAGGGAAGACATGGTACATCAGATCCTATCCGTACTTTTCAACTGTCGTGTTCTTTAGGGAAAGACATGGTAGATCAGATCCTATCCGTACTTTTCAACAGTCGTGTTCTTTAGGGAAAAACATGGTAGATCAGATTCTATACGTACTTTTCAACTGTCAGGGTGCCATGAATTTTGTGCGGATTAGTTTGATTTGTTTCGAATTTCGCTGAGAGCCATACAAAGGCTATCTTCCCTAGCCGTTCCTAATTTAGTAATGGTAGATTAGGGGGAAGGCAGCTGGTAAATATTGCCAACTACCAACTCTTGCGCTACTCTTTATCAACAAATAGTGGGATCGACTGTTATTACAATACCCCACAGATGAATGAATGAGCATGTTTGGTTAGAGGGATTCGAACCCACGACCCGCAGCTTACGAGTTGAATACCTTAACCACCAGGCCTTTTTGTGTAGACTTTATTACTACATTCGGGGATTTAAGAAAAGGCTCTCTTTTATGAGATACAGCCCCAAACCCGTACTGATTTCATAACCATGCTTCACTGTAAACCAGGAACATCGATTGTGATACTGTTCTCACCACTATCGCTGATTGTCGCTGAACACTTTGAAACATGGAAACTTGTATACTGCTCTTACTGAAACAAAGAGACTTGTATACTGCTCTTACTGAAACAAAAGATACTTGTATACTGCTCTTACTGAAACAAAGATACTTGTATACTGCTCTTACTGAAACAAAGAGACTTGTATACTGCTCTTACTGAAACAAAGAGACTTGTATACTGCTCTTACTGAAATAAAGAGACTTGTATACTGCTCTTACTGAAATAAAGAGACTTGCTTTCAGCTCTTGTTAAGACGTGGAGTCTTGTATACACCTGCTGAAACACGGAAAGTTGCACGTGAGCTATACTGAAACATAAAAACTGGAGTACAGTTCCTATTAAAACATGGAGTCTTGCATGCGGCTCCTACTAAAACATGGAGACTGGAATACAGCTCCTACTGAAACAAGGAGTTTTGCCACAATTTTTCCATGGAGTATCCTACAACCCTCAGACCTTTGATTCATTTCACACCCTATGTACTTTCGTACGTAACATACATGATAGAAAACACACGTAAACTGGTTCACTTCACTCTGGATAAACTTTCGTAACATACTTGACAGACAATAACAGTCTGATGGGTTAATTTGATAATCCACACACACAATTTGGTAAAATATTGAAAAACAATGAATCATGTGACTTCAGCCAGCCATTATCTTAATTGGTATTAATTAGACTATCATTTAATTGTTTACATTTAAAGATATATAGATCCCCTTACAAGGTGGCTGAAACATTTGTCTAATTGTTACATCAACCTCACGGCCTGATGGAAAGCTTGTAATTTTGTGTTCCACAATTTGGAAAGAACGTATTGTACGCCCTCTCACGTTGCCAGCATATTTGATGTTTGAATGAAATATGGTGCAAAAAAGGAATATATTGTTTACCAGTAGAGACCCGCAAAACATTTGCAGCCAATTTATTATTTTATTGCAGCAAAAATATTTAATTGTAGGATTTTTAGAATAATACAAAATAATTCTAATCGCAGTCACCGAAGCCTGTCTTAGGCCTATCATTAGTTAAGCCTTTATTAAATACGGCCTATATTCGATAAAGAGGTACATTAACAGCGTAACTTGTGTACGTTTTTTTTGTTTTAGTTCAATTAGGGCTAAACTTTATAGTACTATCAATAAATTAACTTATAATGTTATTCTACGACCTTACGTTACACCTTTCTAAAAACTCTGTTAGGATTTTAATATGTCGTTGCACAAAATGTCTACTAAAGTATATTTACATCCACCTTTTTGCTTGCATCCGTCGAAATTAATTGTGCACACATGCGCATTAAGATGTAAGGTACACGCGCGTTTTCCTGACGAACAAAAATTTAATATTATTATATATATTTTAACTTTACTATATTGTTTATGTACAAAATAAATATTCTATTGTTTACGTTGTTTCACGTGGTTTAGTTTAATAATCTTAATAATATCAAATTTACTAGTTGAAGTACCACGTTAAAATTTAAGGTTTTTATTTACTCACAAGCTTTTAAGAGATGAAAATCTTGTGGATTAATAAACTTTACATTTTAACATGATTCTTCAGCCTGTTAGTTTCTTTTTACGTTAATAAATCCACGTTTGAAGCATTCCTCTCTTCGTCGTGAGTCGCACGTTTACACGAAAACAGACAAGGGTCATTCATTCTCAACTGCAACCTGACGAAGAAAGTTGTTTGAAACATTGTTGTTAAGTGAAACAACAGCTTTTCTTTGCTGTTCGTGGGTTAAAAAAATTCATTAGTGAATTATTTGTGCGAGAGGGCCCAACGAAATTTCGGAGATTATAGGTTAGCGACACCTTCAGTGTCGAAAATAACTATTTAAAGTTTGGCTTCGATGGTGGACTAATGAGCAATGCCTCTTAATCTGCCCCCTATATTCAATTCTGCGAAATATTTCATTAGGAGGAAACAGGTCGAGTGTTGCAGAGAACGATGTTGAACAACCAACACGGTGTCCTTGGCTAATTGAATTTGATGCAGACCAGTTCTTGCATGTCAAAGGACAGCACGTTCGACCAAGAGACTCGCTGACCTTGAACACTTGTCGACCCCAATCATACAGAATTGCACACTTAACACATTTTTTGTAGGTGGAAGAGATTTTGTTCGTGGCGCCGAGTGCCAGTTTGTCTTGGATAACGAAAAAACTCGTTTATTCTGTTTTTAACACTAATGATGGAGGCTTAACACCTACTAAGTAACTGCGCAGATTTATCATGCCAAACTAAAAGTTGAACTTTTCACTACCCTTGTTCTTTTTCCCTTTTTAAACAATAGAGGGCGCGATTATCAAAGCTTCCAAACTTAATCAAGCTTTTGTTTGTCCGTAATAAATACGATTTTTCTTGAAACAGTGATGTGATTGCCAAATTTTTAAATTTATCTCTTCACTTTTATTCACATAAAGTGGTCACACCAGTCTATAGTAAACCATATTCAGAACATGCATGTTTTACTTTATACGAGTAGGCTTAGCTACTATAATAACCTCGTCAATAGCTTCTTTAGTTTAACATTTTTGAGGATTCACGGTTCGCGTCCCCATGCCGCAAAATCACGCTCCGCACTTTGGGGTCGTTATAAGAGTGACGGTCAAATCCCACTTATTAGGTGAGACAAGAGTTGGTGAGGGGGTGCTGTTGAGTAGATGCCTTTCATCAAGTCTATGAGTTCAAGATTAGGGTTGACTAGTGGATGTTCTAACATCCGAAACAAACACGCCTTCCTGTTGTTACCTGGATATCCCAGTCAACATTATCTAACCACAAGCAACACTTAAAACACATGGAAATACTTCGGAATAAAACCAACATCGCTACTGATGCATATAGATAACAAGTTTAAATAGTGTGTATATGGGAAAACGTCTTCTGGAAAACACGGGTACAGAAAGTAAGTTACACAGACAGTTAGTCTGTATGTCAGACTCTCCATCCCTGCATCTGTTTACCTTCCCGACTCCGTATCTGTTTATGTAACCATCTCTGGGTGTGTTTATATATATATATATATATCCGTCTCTATACATGTTTATATTTATCATTAATTTCCATATGCACTTTTGTAGCCGTCTCTACGTGTGTTTATTTATGTAGCCGTCTCTACGTGTGTTTATTTATGTAGCCGTCTCTACGTGTGTTTATTTATGTAGCCGTCTCTACGTGTGTTTATTTATGTAGCCGTCTCTACGTGTGTTTATTTATTTACGTAGTCGTCTCGACGTGTGTTTATTTACAAGTTCATCTACATATAAAATCTACGGACATAATAACTGTAATAAACACAGGTGATAAGACGAGAAAGAAACGTATATAAGATTTTTGAATTTTTTACTATATTATTTTATTTTACCTTTTATTTTACTTTATTATCAGATTTAGCTTAAGGCTCAGAAGTGTACGATAAATTCTACAGCCGGGTTAGACACGTCTGGGATCCAGCCTGGAGAACAGGCCTGTTGTGAACGGGATTTACTGAAGTAGGCGGATTCCTCGTTACGTTTATTTTCTAGACAACACGCCCACGATAACAACACTGTAGGAACGAAACGTCATTTAAAACTATTAAATCTCGGTAAAAACGTGAAACTATATCAGCGAGTAGAAATAATTCAGTAAATCAGTTTCTAATAATCTTACATACTGATAATTGTTT
The DNA here is from genome assembly GCF_000517525.1 of Limulus polyphemus. Lineage (NCBI taxonomy): Eukaryota > Metazoa > Arthropoda > Merostomata > Xiphosura > Limulidae > Limulus > Limulus polyphemus. The sequence continues at coordinate 5,518 of NW_013742612.1, forward strand.
AATATGGGAGTGAACTTAATGGTAACTGTTTAATATGGGAGTGAACTCAGCTTATTAGTAATTGTTTGATATGGGAATGAACTTAACTTATTGGTAACTGTTTAATATGGGAGTGAACTTAATGGTAACTGTTTAATATGGGAGTGAACTTAATGGTAACTGTTTAATATGGGAGTGAACTTAACTTATTGGTAATTGTTTAATATGGGAGTGAACTTAACTTATTGGCCCATATTAAACAGTTAAGTGAACTTAATGATAACTGTTTAATATGGGAGTGAACTTAATGGTAACTGTTTAATATGGGAGTGAGCCTAATGGTAACTGTTTAATATGGGAGTGAACTTAATGATAACTGTTTAATATGGGAGTGAACTCAGCTTATTGGTTAACTGTTTAATATGGG
>NW_013742613.1:0-1636 GCF_000517525.1 Limulus polyphemus
TGTGCATTAACTTGTTGGGGTCATTAATGTAGAGGTTGAGTGCAATATTGCAAATTATGATGACAAAACCTTGTCGAAATGTTGTACATTTGTTGTTAAGTTAAACTTATATTAAAGTTTTTGTTCATTACCCATTCAAGCCGTCTCCAGCCATTATTATACCCATAGAACGATCCACACACTGCTAGATATTTTGATGCAATAATTTTCAATTAAAAGAAAAAGAAAATCTTAGAATGATATAACAATCACCTATTCACAACCAATGAACAACACAACGTTTGATTCATAAACAGTTATCTAAACAAGTATGTGATAAACTATCACTTCTAAAAATAACTAAATCTAACACTCGCATTATATAACTATCATAATCATAACTCTCGCCTTAACCTTAAATAGAAACAGTCGTGTATGTCATACATCCAGCATCCATTTCAATAGCTTAATAATACACAAATATATAGGTGCAGAGTCACGCGACCTTATTCGTATGTTTTTAGTAATTTTTATTTTTATTCTCTAGTTTAATTATTCGTTTAATTCTCTAGTTACTTTAGCAATCAAACGTTGAACTGATAAATCGTAGAAACAACTTGTGTACATGCGAGTTAAGTCAGCTTCCCACTAAGAGATTGTTCTTGTTTATATAGCAAACAAATGTTTGAGACATGTGTACTGTTTTTATCTCTGGCCTTTGTTTCTTCAATTCTAATCAGTTACAAAATGGTGTACGACTTGTTGCAGGTCTCTTTCTCGAGTGTCTAGGTTCCCAAAATCATCAATATCATTTCCAATGCCATTACGTACAGTGGTCTGAGTGTATGGATATTTGCTCTCAGTTGGACTATTACATACTTTTCTTTCAAAATACAGATCAATTTTGGGTAGCAACACTCTGTTTATATAATATCAAAAAATGTCAAAATGTAGTTAGGACATATTCAGTTCCATCGCGACCCTCTTTCGGCTGTCGGTATCACATCGCTTGTTGACTTGTGTATTCAAAATCGTTTTAATATAAAATATTCAACCCTATGATTCAGTTCTACCTCTTGTGGATGTTTTATTCATTTTGATTCTCTATTTCAGAACCACCATACACTCCGTGTATATCTGCTTAGTATCAGTTAGCGTATATAATTTATTCTACTTCTGTGTCTGTTTCAGTGTTAGCAGTCCTTACATGATTTACTCTCCGTGTATATCTGTTTGAGTTTCAGTTACGGAACATAGCTCAGTCTCCTTTCTTTGTTTGTTTCTCTGTCAGCTAGAGTATGTATATGTATAATCTATTTCCCTTGTTTTGTATGGGCGTCAGCAACGTATACATAGTTCATTCCTGTTATGTCTATTCCATTGTTAATTACTATATATATATAGTTTACATTCCTTTAACAATGATAATAGTAAATGTGTAAAATAAAAATAATACCATTTAAAAATGATAAAAATCTATAGCTAGGATATTCTTTATCGCATACCCAGATATTACAGCAATAAGTTTGAAAAGTTATCATGTTAAAAACATTATTGAAAAGTATTACGTCCAATTCATGTATATTATACATTACACAAGACGGTTTCTTAAAACTGACAGTTCCCTGCCTCCCCAAGTGTTACTGTTCACCATTGG
>NW_013742614.1:0-1379 GCF_000517525.1 Limulus polyphemus
AAAATTATAAGGCCACATTATTATAAGCAATTGTAATTTTCTGTTATAATCTGCAGCCGTTCTAGAAAGAAAAAGGGGTACTTGAAATTTATTTCATATTTTTTGTGGTGGTTACAATTTCGGTAAAAATGACTGAACCTGTATACTTTAACACAATTTTACCAAAACTATTAAAACAAAATAAGTTTGAACTGATTGACGCAGGTGTTCGTTTAACGGAAAATGCTGTAAATTATTTTATTGTTTCAAAGTCTACAAATTACAGTACTAGCCACCCCTCCTTTTAACTATTGTATAGTTCTGTAACTAGTATCAAAACGCTTTGGGATTTATGTAATTATTCCTTTAACAACTACAGTATCTGCAAATTTCTTCATTGTCGTAATCATAGCTATAAGCTTAATTTTGCATTTATTATTATTTTTTTGTGGGATAAGATGTTTTTCAAAACATAAATTATTATATTTCAAAACAGAAGTTTATTCCATCACATACTTGGGTAAGATCTTCAATTTAAAAGCACCGTTAGGTGGCTTTAGTTGGTGTTATAAATAGAAAATATGTCAAGAAAATAGGCACTTATTTGAAATAAGGGTTATGTAACGGTGTTTTAATAATGTAAAACGGTTTGGGATAATAAAGTGAAATTGTATTTGTTTAGAGATTTCAAAGAAAATAAGATCGCCTGAAAGATAAGGTAATGTTTTTGAGTTTTCACTTCAGTTTACATTCCAATGATTAATGACAACCTCGTATATTTAATTACTGTTACAGTCCAACTCGTAGTAACTGAGTAAGTGTAAGTTTTGATTTCTAATCATATATTAAAATTATCTTTGGAGAAGAAATTTGTTTTTGGAAAGCCTATTTTAGTTGATAAATGTTCTTGGAGTTTTTCTTATACACATCGATTCTGTAGGTTTCAATGGCTAGTTTAGAATTAATAAACAGGCGTGGTGAATACACTATGGTTTGTATACTTTAGAAAAATAATTTTGAGCTATAAAGATAGTGTGATAAGGTGAGTTACTGGAGTCTCTCAGAAATGAGCCACTTCTAAAATTAACTTATAATACAGTCCCCAAGAAAATAACTGTATCATATGATGAACCATTGTTGCGTAAAGGAACTTTAAATATTTGTATTATTTATAGAACAACTAATTAAAACCTTTGCTGTAATGAGCAAAATACTATGGTGCTTTCACTCTAAATTATATTATAGTAAATAGGCCTAAGAGGTTTACATACACTTTCTCACTTTTGGGGCTATTATTCTATTTGCAATATTAAAACTAGCTGTGCACCTTGTCATAGAGCCAGGTAATAACCTAGAAAAATACAAATATTGTGCTTCCAAGATGTTTATACTTCCAAAAA
>NW_013742615.1:0-8930 GCF_000517525.1 Limulus polyphemus
TGACTTGCACCAACCCCTGCCAATTCTATTTTAAAAACAAGAGATTAAAACTTAAGAATATCTCCCGCCAGTTACAGGTTAGTTACAACAACTTATTAAACACTAAAAAACAGCCCCTACAAGTACTAGGTTGGTTATAACAACTTATTAAAGACTTACAACAACCCCTACAAGTACTAGGTTAAATACAACAACACATTAAAGACTAACAACATCCCCTGCCAGTACCAGGTTAGATACAACATCAGATTAAAGACTTATTATTACTCCTGCCAATTCTATGTGAAATACAACAGGAGATTAAAACTTACAACAACACCCGCAAGTACTAAGTTATATACAGTAATAGATTAATTACTTACAAAAAACCCTGCAAATTCTATGTTAAAAACAAGAGATTAAAAGTTAAGGAAAACGCCTGGTAGTTACAGGTTAGTTACGACAACTTATTAAAGACTTACAACAACACCTACAGGTACTAGGTTAAATACAACAACACATTAAAGACTTATAACATCCCCTGCCAGTACCATGTTAGATAGAATAAAACTTTAAAAACTTACAACAACCCTTGTAAGTACTAAGTTGTAAACAGCAACACATTAATGTCTTACAACAACCAAGGCCAATAACAGGTAAGATACATTAAAATATTAATCACTTACAACAACCCATGCAGGTACTGAGCTATATAAGAAAACGCATTAAATACTTAAAACAACCCCTGCCAATTCTATGTTAAGTAGAACAAGAGATTAAAAACTTACAAATAACGCCTGCCAGTAACAGGCTAGTTACAAAAATTATTAAAGACTTACAACATCCCCTGCCAGTACTAGGTTAGATACAACAAGAGATTAAAGGCTTACAATTACACCCGCCAATTCTATGTTAAATACAATAGGAGATTGAAGACTTACAAAATTCCGTGCCAGCACCAGGTTAGATACAACAAGAGATTAAAGACTTACAACAATCCCTGCAAGTTCTAAGTTATATACAACAACACATTAATGACTTACAAAAAACCTGAAAATTCTAGGTTAGGAACAAGAGATTAAAAACTTAAAAATAACGCCTGCCAGTAACAAGTTAGTTACAACAACTTATTAAAGACTTACAACTAAGTTGTTGTAACTAACCTTTAACTTGCAGGCATTATTTTTCAATTTTTAATCTCTTGTTTTTAACATAGAATGTGCAGGGGTTGTTTTAAGTCATTGGTGTGTTGTTGTATATAACTTAGTACTTGCAGTGGATGTTGTAAGTCTTTAATGTGTTGTTGTATCTAACCTTGTACTTGAAGGGATTGTTGTAAGTCTTTAATAAGTCGTTGTAACTAACCTTGTACTTGTAGGGGTTGTTTTAAGTCTTTAATAAGTTGTTGTAACTAACCTGGTACTGGTAGGGGATGTTCTAAGTCTTTAATATGTCTTTGTATATATCTTACTACTTGTAGGGGTTTTAAAGACTTACAACTTCACATAGAATTGGCAGGAGTAATAATAAGACTTTAATCTCTTGTTGTATCTAACCTGGTACTGGCAGGGGATGTTGTTAGTCTTTAATGTGTTGGTGTATTTAACCTAGTACTTGTAGGGGTTGTTTTAAGTCTTTAATAAGTTGTTATAACTAACCTAGTACTTGTAGGGGCTGTTTTAAGTGTTTAATAAGTTGTTGTAACTAATCTGTAACTGTCAGGAGTTATTCTTAAGTTTTAATATCTTGTTTTTAACATAGAATTGGCAGGGGTTGGTGCAAATCATGAGTGTGTTGTTGTATATAAATTAGTACTTGCAGGGGATGTTGTAAGTCTTTAATGTGTTGTTGTATCTAACCTAGTACTTGTAGGGGTTGTTTTAAGTATTTAATCTTCTGTTCTCTTCAACATAGAATTGGAAGAAGTAAATGTAAATCTTTAATCTCTTGTTTTATCTAACCTTCTACTGGCAGGGGATGTTGTAAGTCTTTAATGTATTGTTGTATCTAACCTAGTACTTGTAGGAGTGGTTGTAAGTCTTTAATAAGTTGTTGTAACTAACCTAGTACTTGTAGGGGTTGTTAGTACTTGCGGGGGTTGTTGTAAGTTTTTATTCTCCTGTTGTAAAACTCCTGTTCTATATAACATAGAATTGGCAGGAGTAATTGTAAGTATTTAATCTCTTATTGTATCTAACCTGGTAATGGCAGGGGATGTTGTAAGTCTTTATTATCTTGTTGTATCTAACGTAGTACTTGTAGGGGTTGTTTTAAGTCTTTAATAAGTTGTTGTAACTAACCTGGTACTGGTAGGGGATGTTCTAAGTATTTAATATGTCTTTGCATATATCTCAGTACTTGTAGGGGTTGTTGTAAGTCTTTAATAAGTTGTTGTATCTAAACTGGTACTGGCAGGGAATGTTGTAAGTCTTTATTGTGTTGTTGTATCTAACCTTGTACTTGTAGGTGATGTTGTAAGTCTTTAATAATTTTTGTAACTAATCTGTTACTGGCAGGCGTTATTGGTAAGTTTTTAATCTCTTGTTCCAATTAACATAGAATTGGCAGGGGTTGTTTTAAGTATTTAATGTGTTGTCTTATATAACTCAGTATCTGCATGGGTTGTTGTAAGTGATTAATATTTTAATGTATCTTACCTGTTATTGGCCTTGGTTGTTGTAAGACATTAATGTGTTGCTGTATACAACTTAGTACTTACAAGGGTTGTTGCAAGTCTTTAAAGTTTTATTCTATCTAACATGGTACTGGCAGGGGATGTTGTAAATCTTTAATGTGTTGTTGTATTTAACCTAGTACCTTTAGGTGTTGTTGTAAGTCTTTAATAAGTTGTCGTAACTAACCTGTAACTAGCAGGCGTTTTCCTTAATTTTTTAATCTCTTGTTTTTACAATAGAATTTGAAGGGTTTTTTGTAAGTAATTAATCTATTATTGTATATAACGTTGTAAATCTTTAATGTGTTGTTGTATTTCACCTAGTACCTGTAGGTGTTGTTGTAAGTCTTTAATAAGTTGTCGTAACTAACCTGTAACTGGCAGGCGTTTTCCTTAATTTTTAATCTCTTGTTTTTACAATAGAATTTGCAGGGTTTTTTGTAAGTAATTAATCTATTATTGTATATAACTTAGTACTTGCGTGGGATGTTGTAAGTCTTTAATCTATTGTTGTATCTAACCTGGTACTGGCAGGGGATGTTGTAAGTATTTGATGTCCAGTTGTATTTAACATAAAATTGGCAGGTGTAATTGTAAGTGATTAATCACTTGTTGTATTTAACCTGGTACTGGCAGCGGATGTTGTAAGTGTTTAATGTGTTGTTGGATGTAACCTAATACTTGTAGGGGTTGTTGTAAGTCTTTACTAAGTTTTTGTAACTAACATGTGACTGGCAGGCGTTATTCGTAAGTTTTTAATATATTTTTCTATTTAATATAGAATTGGCAGGGGTTGTTGTAAGTTTTTAATGCGCTGTTGTATATAACTCAGTACTTGCAGGGGTTGTTGTAAGTATTTTTTAATAATTTTTGTAACTAATCTGTTACTGGCAGGCGTTATTCGTAAGTTTTTAATCTCTTGTTCTAATTAACATAGAATTGGCAGGGGTTGTTTTAAGTATTTAATGTGTTGTCTTATATAACTCAGTACCTGCATGGGTTTTTGTAAGTGATTAATATTTCAATGTATCTTACCTGTTATTGGCCTTGGTTGTTGTAAGACATTAATGTGTTGCTGTATACAACTTAGTACTTACAAGGGTTATTGTAAGTCTTTAAAGTTTTATTCTATGTAACATTGTACTGGCAGGGGATATTAGTGTGTTGTTGTATATAACTTAGTACTTGTAGGGCTGTTGTAAGTCTTTAATATTTTGTTATATCCAACCTGGTAATGGGAGGGGTTGTTGTGAGTCTTTAATCTCTTGTTGTATCTAACCTGGTACTGGCAGGAAATTTTGTAAGTCTTTAATCTCCTATTGTATTTAACATAGAATTGGCGGGTGTAATTGTAAGTCTTTAATCTCTTGTTGTATCTAATCTAGTACTGGCAGGGGATGTTGTAAGTGTTTAATGTGTTGTTGTATATAACTCAGTACTTGCAGGGGTTGTTGTAAGTATTTAATGTTTTATTGTATCTGACCTGGTAATGGACGGAGTTGTTGTAAGTCTTTAATGTGTTTTTGTATCTAACCTGGTACTTGCAAGGGTTGTTGTAACTCTTTAATCTCTTGTTGTATCTAACCTGGTACTGGCAGGGAATGTTGTAAGTCTTTATTGTGTTGTTGTATCTAACCTTGTACTTGTAGGGGATGTTGTAAGTCAGGCGTTATTCGTAAGTTTTTAATCTCTTGTTCTATTTATCATAGAATTGGCATTGGTTGTTTTAAGTATTTAATGCGTTGTTGTATATAACTCAGTACATGCAGGGGTTGTTGTAAGTGATTAATATTTTATTGTATCTGACCTGGTAATGGCCGGGGTTGTTGTCAGACATTAATGTGTTGTTGTATCTAACCTAGTACGTGTAGGGGTTGTTGTAAGCCTTTAATTAGTTGTTGTAACTAACCTGTTACTGGCAGGTGTAATTCTTAAGTTTTTAATCTCTTGTTTTTAACATAGAATTTGCAGGGTTTTTTAGTAAGTTATTAATGTATTGTTGTATATAACTTAGTACATGCAGGGGATTTTGTAAGTCTTTAATCTCTTCTTGTATTTAACCTGGTACTGGCTGTGGATGTTGTAAATATTGATGTGTTCTTGTATCTAATCGTGTACTGGTAGGGTTGTTGTAACTAACCTGTTACTGGCAAGAATTGTTCGTAAGTTCTTAATCTCTTGTTCTTAACATAGAATTTGCAAAGTTTTTTGTAAGTCATTAATCTGTTGCTGTGTCTAACCTAGTACTTGCAAAAACTGTTGTATGTCTTTAATAAGTTGTTGTAACTAACCTGTTACTGGCAAGTGTTGTTCTTAATTTTTTAATATCTTGTTCTTAACATAGAATTTGCAAGTTTTTTGTAAGTCATTAATATGTTGCTGTGTCTAACCTAGTACTTGCAAAAACTGTTGTATGTCTTTAATAAGTTGTTGTAACTAACCTGTTACTGGCAAGTGTTGTTCTTAATTTTTTAATATCTTGTTCTTAACATAGAATTTGCAAGGTTTTTGTAAGTCATTAATATGTTGTTTTATCTAATCTAGTACTTGCAAGGGTTGTTGTAAGTCTTTAATCTATTTTTGTATGTAACTTCGTACTAGCAGGGAATGTTTTAAGTCATTAATGTGTTGTTGTATCTAACCTAGTACGTGTAGGGGTTGTTGTAAGCCTTTAATTAGTTGTTGTAACTAACCTGTTACTGGCCGACGTAATTCTTAAGTTTTTAATCTCTTGTTTTTAACATAGAATTTGCAGGGTTTTTTAGTAAGTTATTAATATATTGTTGTATACAACTTAGTACTTGCAGGGTTTTTTGTAAGTCTTTAACGTTTTGTTATATCTAAAGGAGGGGTTGTTGTAGGTCTTTAATCTTTTGTTGTATCTGACTTGTTACTGGCAGGGGATGTTGTAACTTTAATGTGTTGTTGTATCTAACGTAGTACTTGTAGGTGTTGTTGTAAGTCTTTAATAAGTTGTTATAACTAACCTAGTACTCGTAAAGGTTGTTGTAAGTCTTTAATGTGTTGTTGTATCTAACCTAGTACGTGTAGGGGTTGTTGTAAGTCTTTAATAAAATGTTGTAACTAACCTGTAACTGGCAGGCGTTATTCTTAACTTTTAATCTCTTGTTTTTAACATAGAATTGGCAGGGGTTGGTGCAAATCATGAGTGTGTTGTTGTATATAAATTAGTACTGGCAGGGGATGTTGTAAGTCTTTAATAAGTTGTTATAAATATTCTAGTACTTGTAGGGGTTGTTGTAAGTCTTTAATCTTTTGTTGTATCTAGCCTGGAACTGGCAGGGGATGTTTTAAGTCTTTAATGTGTTGTTGTATTTAACCTTGTACTTTTAGAAGTTGCTGTAAGTCTTTAATAAGTTGTTGTAACTAACCTAGTACTTGTAGGGGTTCTTGTAAGTCTTTAATAAATTGTTGTAACTATCCTTTAACTGGCAAGCGTTATTTTTCAATTTGTAATCTCTTGTTTTTAACATAGAATGGGCTGGGGTTGTTGTGAGTCTTTAATGTGTTGTTGGATCTAACCTAGTACTTGTAGGGGTTGTTGTAAGTCTTTAGTACGTTGTTGTAACTAACCTGTAACTGGCAGGCGTTATTCTTAACTTTTAATCTCTTGTTCTTAACATAGAATTGGCAGGGGTTGTTGTAAGTCGCCAGTAACAGGTTAATTACAAAACGTATTAAAGACTTAAACATCTCCTGCAAGTACTGCGTTATATACAACAACGCATTAAAGACTTACAACAAACCCTTAAAATTCTATGTTAAATAGAACAAGAGATTAAAAACTTACGAATAACGCCTACCAGTAACAGGTTAGTTACAAAAATTATTAAAAAAGTGTTGTTGTATCTAACCTAGTTCTTGATAGGGTTGTTGTAAGTTTTTAATAAGTTTTGTAACTAATCTGTCACTGGCAGGTGTTATTCGTAAGTTTTTGTTCTCTTGTTCTATTTAACATAGAATTGGAAGGGGTTGTCGTAAGTCTTTAATGCGTTGTTGTATATAACTCAATACTTGTAGGGGTTGTTTTAAGTATTTAATGTTTTATCGTATCTGACCTGTTAATGGACGGGGTTGTTGTAAGTCATTAGTGTGTTGTTGTATATAACTTAGTACTTGCAGGGGATGTTTTTAGATTTTTAATGTGTTGTTGGATCTAACCTAGTACTTGTAGGTGTTATTGTAAGTTTTTAATAAGTTTTTGTAACTAACCTAGTACTTGTAGGGGTTGTTGTAAGTGTTTAATAAGTTGTTATAACTAACCTGTAACTAGCAGGCGTTATTCTTAAGTTTTTAATCTCTTGTTTTTGACATAGAATTGGCAGGGGTTGTTGCAAGTCATAAGTGTGTTCTTGTATATAACTTAGTACTTGCAGGGGATGTTGTAAGTCTTCAATGTTTTGTTGTATTTAACCTGGTAATAGCAGGGGTTATTGTAAATCTTTAATGTGTTTTTGTGTTCAACCTGGAACTTGCAAGGGTTGTTGTAAGTCTTTAATCTCTTGTTGTATCTAACCTGGTACATTGCAGGGGATGTCGTAAGTCTTTAATGTGTTGTTGATTTTAACATAGTACTTATAGGGGTTGTTGAAAGTCTCTAATGTGTTGTTGTATATAACCTGCCATTGGCAGGCGTTGTTTGTAAGTTTTTAATTTTTTTGTATTTAACCTATATTTGGCAGAGATTGTTGTAAGTCTTTAATCTCTTGTTGTATTTAATATGGAATTGATAGTAGTTGTTGTAAAGCTTTAATGTTTTGTTGTATCTAACCTGGTAATGGCAGGAGATGTTGTAAATCTTTAATGTGTTGTTGTTGTATCTAACCTAGTAATTGTAGGGGTTGTTGTAAGTCTTTAATGTATTGTTGTAACTAACATGTAACTGGCAGGCGTTATTTTTTACATTTTTAATCTCTTGTTTTTAACATAGAATTGGCAGGGGTTGTTGTATCTAACCTAGTAATTGTAGGGGTTGTTGTAAGTCTTTAATGTGTTGTTGTAACTAACCTGTAACTGGCAGGCGATATTCTTAATTTTTTAATCTCTTGTTTTTAACAGAGAATTGGCAGGGGATATTGTAAGTAGTTAGTGTGTTGTTCTATATAACTTAGTACTTGCAGGGGATGTTGTAAGTCTTTAATGTGTTGTTGTATCTAACCTAGTACTTGTAGGGTTGTTTCAAGGCTTTAATAAGTTGTTGTAACTAACTTGTAACTGGCAGTCGTTATTATTAAGTTTTTAATCTCTTGTTTTTAATATATAATTGGCAGGGGTTGTTGTAAGTCATTAATAAGTTGTTGTAGCTAACCTTATACTTGTAGGGGTTGGTGTAAGTCTTTAATAAGTTTTTGTAACTAACCTATTACTGGCAGGCATTATTCTTAAGCTTTTAATCTCTTCTTCTATTTAACATAGAATTGGCAGGAGTTGTTGTAAGTCTTTAATGCGTTGTTGTATTTAATATAGAATTGTCAGGGGTTGTTCTTAGTCTTTAATCTCTTGTTGTATTTAACATGGAATAGATAGGAGTTTTTGTAAGTCTTTATTCTCTTGTTGTATCTAACCTGGTACTGGCAGGGGATTTTGTACGTCTTTAATATGTTGTTGTATCTAACCTGGTTATGGCAGGGTTTATTGTAAGTTTTTAATGTATTTTTGTATCTATCCTGATTATTGCAGGGGTTGTTGTAAGTCTTTAATGTGTTGTTGTAACTAACCTGTTACTGGCAGGCGTTGTTCGTAAGATTTTAATGTCTTGTTGTATTTAACTGAGAATTGGCAACGGTTCTTGTATATCGTCAATGTGTTGTTGTATCTAACCTAGTACTTTTAGGGGTTGTTATAAGTCTTTAATGTTTTGTTTTATCTAACCTGCTAATGGCAGGGGTAATTGTAAGTCTTTAATGAGTTTTTGTATCCAAACTGGTACTGGTAAGGGTTGTTGTAAGTCTTTAATAAGTTGTTGTAACAAACTTAGTACTTGCAAGGGTTGATTCAAGTCTTTAATCTCCTGTTGTATTAAACCTGGTATTAGCAGTTTATGTTGTAAGTCTTTAATGTGTTGTTGTTTCTAACTTTGTACTTGTAGGGAATGTTGTAAGTCAAAAGATTTACAACATCCCCTGCCAGTACCAGGTTAGATACAACAAGAGATTTAAGACTTACAATTGCTCCTGCCAATTCTATGTTAAATACAACAGGAGATTAAAGACTTACAACATCCCCTGCAAGTACTAAGTTATATACAACACACACT
>NW_013742616.1:0-6998 GCF_000517525.1 Limulus polyphemus
CCACTGTTTAAAATAATATATACATATCACAGCATAAATGTATCAACTGTTTAAAATAGTAAATTCAAATTACAACAAAAATATATCGCCTGCTTTAAACAATAGGTACATATGTTGACTTTTTATAATAATATATAAACATTAAACAGAAATACATCAATTGTTCAAAATAATACATTCATATCACATCAGAAATACACCCACTGTTTGAAACAGTATAAACATATCAACAGAAATATATCGACTGTTTAAAATAATCAACACATCTGAGACACACCTATTATTACAATTTCTCTGCATGTCTGTTACCATCCGCCCTTTTGCACATTCATGGAACAAATCCATCTCCACGGCAACCATACGTCCTCGAACAATGTAACTATATTTAACATATATTGAAGATTCCCCCAGAAGCTCGAAAACAGCAATAAAGTAACAAAAATTGTACAGAAAGTGACTTTACTCTCTGGTGGCATTTGGAGTGGAGCTTTTATTTAAATTTGGAAGAAAGTAATAACAGTAGAATTATATGAATAGTTATGTAGATCTATTGTTTTTTGTTTTTTTTTATAGAACGAAGCTGATCGGTGCTTCTCTGATAGCCCTAAATGCTATAACCTTCTTTTCTAACACCCAAGTGTCTTTCACACTTTCGCCCATACGTGAGTGTTGTGTAAATTGATCGTTTCTTTCTTTCTCGAACGAGATATTTTTCACTGTAGTGGCGAGTGGCGAGATGTGTTTGTTAGAGTTAGGCCTTGTGCAGACTAGCGACTCTTTTCTTTGTTCAATTTTGCTCAAGGAAGATGAGCTTCGGTTGTATTATTTCGTCCTACGATAGGCTTTGTTTGTTTGTAGTAAAGCACAAAGCTACACAAAGGGCTATCTGTGATCTCACCATGGGTATCGAAACCTGGTTTCTATCGTTGTAAGTCCGTGCCACTGGGTGGGGTCTTAAAATAGGTAACACAAAACAACAATGTTTTTAGCTGGGATGAAAAATCTTGTTAAATTTGTTTGATCATAATACAAGTTGTTTTTAAGAACACACTTTCATTTGGATATAAGAACAAAAACAAAAATTGTTTTTCAAAACTCAAAATGTAGGTAAATTAACCCACGAAAGACTATCGTATGATATACCATACACAAAATATACCAGGTTTGTGGTCCTCCCAAACGTATATTCTGTGTTGCGTGGAAAATATTTTTAACAGAAAAATATATTAGTGTGCCTACTAATATTCTTCTATAAGGTTGATATCCAGGAAGAAACCTTTATAGTTATTAGGGTTGTAAATATTAAACTTTGTCGGTGTAATGACGAGATCTGTGGGGTATAATGGAAAGATCTGTGGGGTATATTGACCAGATCTGTGGGGTATAGTGGAAATATCTGTAGGGTATATTGACCAGATCTGTGTGGTGTAATGGAAAGATCTGTGGGGTATATTGACCAGATCTGTGAGGTATATTGACGAGATCTGTGGGGTATAATGACGAACTCTGTGGGTATATTGACCAGATCTTTGGGGTATAATGACGAGATCTGTAGGGTATAATGACGAGATCTGTGGGGTATAATGACGAACTCTGTGGGTATATTGACGAGATCTGTGGGGTATAATGACGAACTCTGTGGGTATATTGACCAGATCTGTGAAGTATAATGACGAATTCTGTGGGTATATTGACCAGATCTCTGGGGTATAATGACGAGATCTGTGGGGTACATTAACAAAGATATGGTGTCTCCTAATTCCTTTGTTGCTGAGATATAAGAATTTAAAATGTATCGTATGAAAGTTCATCTTTCTTAGGTGTACAATCACTTTGACTTATGTAGTTGTCTTTTACATATCTATTGCTTAACTTTATGCTATTGGAGTTATAATAGCTACAGGTTTTATGCTATTTTCATTATAATAGCTACAAGTCTTTTAAATGACATGTTTTTCAGGAAAATTCTTCATAACACTGAGGAAGCACTCAGTTACTTCTGGAGCTTATCAAACGATACTGACTCTTACTTCTTGAGCTTGCCAAAAGATATTGAGTCTGACATTAGTGGTAGTGCTAACACTATTGATATTTTACTTGTACCACCTGTTGATTAATTGGGTCCTGATGTAGAACGTACTTGTACCACCTGTTGAAGAAATGGGTCCTGATGTAGAACGTACTTGTACCACCTGTTGAAGAAATGGGCCCTGATGTAGAACGTACTTGTACCACCTGTTGAAAAAATGGGTTCAGATGTAGAACATACTTGTACCACCTGTTGAAAAAATGGGTCCTGATGTAGAACGTACTTGTACCACCTGTTGAAGAAATGGGTCCTAATGTAGAATGTACTTGTACCACCTGTTGAAGAAATGGGTCCTGATGTAGAACATACTTGTACCACCTGTGGAAGAAATGGGCCCTGATGTAGAGCATACTTGTACCACGTGTGGAAGAAATGGGCCCTGATGTTCCAGATGAGGTCTTAAATATTTCAGAAAACAATTGCCACTATCTTAGAAAGAAAACTCTTGTCCAGCCTGTGAGTTCTAAATATATTGGTTATACACTCTTCCACTTGTGTTATTTTAATTTCCTTCATGTCTTAGTTTCGTAATCATATGATTTTGATCGATAATACAATATTAATTCTAAAGTATTTCTGAGTTCTGTAGTTTTATTTTAAGTCATCAGCTCCCAGGTATCTGTTCAACAGTACACCAGGGTCTTAGCAGAGTCTCTCAAATAGCAGCAAAACCTGAGTTTCTATGGTACAGACAACAGATTCAGAGAATACCTTCACGTGACGCTGTCCATAAATTTTCATCGGATGACTTTCTTCTAGCTGTTCTCACAAAATTATTGGGACGTGACATTAAACCAGTCCAAGTATTTCAGATGTGTTATGACGAACAGTTTTTTTTTCGACACATTTCTGAAAAGGCTGTTCATTATGCTTAACATCGTAACTATGGAAGACTTGTATAAAGTCCATGGGATTCTGTTGTTGTACCAAGTGTGGATCTGGCCTGCACCAAACCTGACACAGTGCTGTTGTGACAAGTTTATCTTGCTTGAAGTGCCAGGCAGATGACACAATATGACACAAATTAAAGTTATCAGCTTCTGGACACCATCTTTGTAATGCACTGAACACTTACAAGCACCATATTGTTCGTTACTGATTTGTTAGTATTAGGTATTCAGATTGTAAAATTAACTAAAGAAAAGTGACGTAACTTATTCTTAACTTGATACGTTATATTATTTTATCAAGCATCAGTCAAACATGTCGAAATAACTTTGATCTGGTATTATGCTACTTGTGAAGTTCGAGGCTGCTAAATATACTAAAGACTTGTGTTGAAGTTGAACAACTGAATAGGTACGATTATTCTGTAAAAGAACTGTACTGTTTCCAATGTCCAACACCAAGTTAAAAATGGTGGAAAACGTAACTTGGATTTTAAAAAAAAACACTTTAAAATGATAAAGATGCTTTTCAGTCAACCTAATGTTTTTCTTAAAATCTCAAATATATTTACTGAGAAAAATACTTATTTTTGACCCCACGAAAGACCATTGCATGATGTAGTATACGTTTAAAAAAAAAGTTTAGTTCTTGTTGTCATTAACACCTTTTTTTTTTATCGAAGTCTCTTGGTTACGGCACTCGACTCGCAATCTGATGGTCGCGGGTTCGAATCCCCGTCACACCGAACATGCTCGCCATTTCAGCCGTGGGGGCGTTATAATGTAACTATTTGTTGGTAGAAGCTGCTTTCCCTCTAGTCCTACATTGCTAAATTAGGGATAGCCCTCATGTAGCTTTGCGCGAAATTTAAAAACAAACAATCAGTAACTAATCTCAAAACGAAACTATATATTGTTTTGTTTTGTTAAAAGGCCGATATTTGATTAAATATTGTACACAAATTGTAACATCAAACTTCGGTCTTTGTCCGTTACTTTTGTACTTGCCATAATTTGTTTTCAATATTTCGTAAATAGGTTAACAATTACAACACTAGATGGCAGGTATTGTTACGTTTGTGTTCCACAGAGAGAAACACGTTTGTAGTATTCAATACACTGTTGCTTGGTGAAAGATACGAAAAGAGTGGCCCAAGCTCGCAACTAAAGAAAATAAAAGGTATTTAACGTAGAGGTCAGTTTGTGTATTTTTTTTTTTTTTTTAGATTTTGGACCATTAAAGACTCAGTCTTTATCGAAATTAGATCAATTCTCCATTTATATATATATTTTAATAAGCCCGGCCCGGCATGGCCAAGGTTACTGATGAAGTATTATTTTATTACAAGTTACAGCTTGTATACTTGAGAATGATCGCGCCAGTGATCGAAACGACGTGCCTGTTCTAAAAAATACTCTTCCTTAATGTAAAAAAATGCAATATCACTCTTGTTACCCTTCTATTAATATTGTGATTATTCTGTCACTCTTGTTATCCTTCTATCAATATTGTGATTATTCTGTCACTCTTGTTACCCTTCTATTAATATTGTGATTATTCTGTCACTCTTGTTATCCTTCTATTAATATTGTGATTATTCTGTCACTCTTGTTACCCTTCTATTAATATTGTGATTATTCTGTCACTCTTGTTATGATTCTATTTATATTGTGCTTTTCTGTCACTCTTTTTACACTTCTAATTATATTGTAATTTTTCTATCCCTCTCGTTATCCTTCAATTAATATTGTAATTATTCTGTCACTCTTGTTATCATTCTATTTATATTGTCATTTTTCTGTCACTCTTGTTACACTACTAATTATATTGTGATTTTCCTCTTGATACCTTTTTATTCATATTTTTCTGTCACTCTTCTCATCCTTCTTTCTAATCATACTGTGATTCTTCTATCACTCTTATTACCCTCCCACTCATTTTACAATTTTTCTGTCACTTTTCTTATCCTTGTATTCACATAATGATTTGTCTGTCACTTATTTTACCTTTCCATTCACATTTAGTTTCTGTCATTCTTATTACACCTTCTATCCATATTGTAATTTTTTCTGTCACTTCTGTTACCTTTGTCTGGATAATGTTTTTCCAACTACTGCAGTTAACAGCATACGTCCGTAATACTACTATAAATAAATTAGAAACCCGTCAATCTTTCAGTTCACTACGTTGCCTCCAATGATTTGTTGGGCTTCATATTTATTTTTAATATTTCAAACAGCTTGTCTGCTGATGTAGAAGGATAAATAGCTAGATATTCGTGGAACTTTATTTACATTTATAATTACTGTAAATTAAGTACTGACAACTAAAAACGCCATATTCTTTACTTTCCTCATGCCCTTTATTTCGTGAGACGATTTTTACAAATCAGCTCTGTGGTCCTTATGTCCTGATAAAGGTTCAACATAATACTATTTTGATATATCGTCAGTAACTTTGAAGACTCAGGCACAGCGTAGATATCTCATTGTGCCTAACAATAAAAAACAAAAAATTATCTATTGAAAATTAGATGTTATACAGATATCTTTTGACTATTTTGTTGCTAGGCTACACACGAGTTACTTATAATCAAATCTTGAAATAGTTCTTTTAAACACACGAAGTACAGATAACCGTGTAAATATTGACCCCCCACCAGTGGCACAGCGGTATGTCTGCGGACTTACAACGCTAGAATCCGGGTTTCGATACCCGTGGTGGGCAGAGCCCAGATAGCCCATTGTGTAGCTTTGTGCTTAATTACAAACAACACCGTCACTTTAGTACTTACAACTAACTAAAGATGGCGCTACTGAAGTAAATGTACATTTAATGTACCCGTATGTAACCAACGTGTAAAAAAATACCAAGCGGTTCATTTCATATTGACTTTTAAGGGATTTAAAGAAATATAAGCTCTCATTATTCAGACATATATTTTAATGTTTTTATAGATACGTAAGTGTTTATATTATTTTCAAGTAGGCCTTTTAATGTATAATATTCAGTGTTCAGTATCAACGTCTAATTAGAGATCCTGTTAATGTCGTATAATTCTATTTACAGCACTTCCGATACCCAAACATGATGTAATTTTTTGTTTTTATTCTACGTATAGGAAACCAGCTAATATAAAGAAAGTGAATTACGTAAGCAAGTGTTAAGATGGGGACACTAGAAGATGCGTACTTCGTGCTTCAACATCAAACATTTGATCCTAGGTGTTATAAAAACTTGTTAAAGTAATATTATGTCATATAAGAGTATTAATACTGTTACAACAGCGGAAGTCACGCGACGCTGGAAGTTTCTAGAAGGATCATGACTTATCGAGGAACCTCGCGAATGTCCGAGTGTTTGCCAGGCGCCCTTAATTTTTGGTATATAAGCCCGGCAAATAAAGCCAGCGAGAGATAGATATGCAGATATATAGATATAGAGACAGATAATTGAGTCAAGCGAACAGTAGGCACCGTAAGTAAAGTGTGTGAATCGCTGTGAATTATAGCGTGTGTTAAATACTTAAGTTAAGTTAAAGTAACTGTGAAAATTCTGTGTATTACAAAGTTGTATCAAGAAAGAATAAACTAGTTTTAATTAAGAAAGGACTTGTATCGCTGAAGTTACTCGGAAAGAATTTATACCGGAAATTAACAAACGAGCAGATACGCAACAATACATTAAGTTATAATATTATTATACCGTGTAAGAATATTAATACATTAAGTTATAATATTATTATACAGTGTAAGAACATTGTTACATTAAGTTAGAATATTATTATACCGCGTAAGAATATTAATACATTAAGTTAGAATATTATTATACTGTGTAAGAATATTAATAGATTAAGTTAGAATATTATTATACAGTGTAAGAATATTAATACATTAAGTTAGAATATTATTATACAGTGTAAGAACATTGTTACATTAAGTTAGAATAATATTATACTGTGTAAGAATATTAATACATTAAGTTAGAATATTATTATACAGTGTAAGAATATTAATACATT
>NW_013742617.1:0-7020 GCF_000517525.1 Limulus polyphemus
GCTAAACTGCATTGTTATATTCACACTCATTCACACTTTAGTTAAAAGACAATGGGAAATACGCTAAAGAAACAATACTTAACAGCGTCTGCTTCCTCCAAGCGACTGTTATTTTTTGATAGCAACGAAGCTAGGCCTAAGTATACCTGAAGATGACTAGGAGTCACGTGGGTTTCCATATCGGTTGGCTTTTCATTCAGGGGTAACATTGCTTTAGCCTAAAAAATTTTGATTTATTTTATCTACTGAACAAATGCATGTTAAATATATCCACACGGTTTAAAATATAATAATAATAAACTCATTTATTTTCTGAAATAAATCCTAATCACTTCCCATAATGGCTGCATAATTTTCAAATGACGGGGGGAAATAAAAGCAAGACAAAAGCGTAAGAATTTATAATCTAAATACGAATTTTCCAAAGTACAATCGATTCTACAGCCGCGTAGCGGATGTTACAAAAGACAGCAAGTAAAGGGAAAATCGATCCAAGAACCTCTTGCTGTGAATACAGTCTGGAACGTTTGGCACAATAACTACAATTATCTTTCTGGAACAAAAAAATAATCGCTGAGCAAAATTGAGTTGGGCTAAAAATAAACAATACTAGCAAAGGCCAAGTGGGCCATTAAAAGCCAAATTTGCCTTTATGGAGTAATTTAGGTAAAAAAAAAAAAGAAGAATTTTAAGTTACTGAAATAAAACTCTTATTACTGAAGAAACTTTGTGTCACATTCTGAATACTGGAATTACGATTAGGGACAGAAAAAAGAGGGTGCCTTTTTTTTAACTTTAAATAGTTGAACAAATGCCATATTATTCAAATACTTTTAATCTTGTGTTTTCCATGAAAACAAATTTGAATGTACAGTAGAGTTGATGAAATAATAAAAAATTATAGTAATCATATAAATTCATTCAAGTGTAGAAACATTATCTAATATTGTAAGTATTGTGTTTGTTTGTTTTTGAGTTTCGCGCAAAGCTACACGAGGGCTATCTGTGCTAGCCGTCCCTTATTTAGCAGTGTAAGACTAGAGGGAAGGCAGCTAGTCATCATCACCCACCGCCAACTCTTGGGCTACTCTTTTACCAACTACCGTCACATTATAACGCCTCCACGGCTGAAAGGGCGTCCCTAATTTTAACCCATAAACAGAAAGAAAATAACTAACCAACAGCGCCCACTACCAACTCTTGTATGACTGAATAGTGGGGGTTTAACTTTCATTTTTTTTTATTTCGCACCCACGGTACAAAGTGCGGAGCGTGTTTTCATGGCAATGGATCGCAAACTGTATTATTCACAGGCCGGGCATGCTAGCCATTTGGCCACGCCCGGCACCAACTCCAGAAGAAACTCACCAGGTTCATTCTTGTACTGGAGGTTAATTTTCTGGAAAGTTCTGGACATTTTATTGTAGTGATAATAATTAGATTGCCAATTTCTTCTAAAACTCATCGCTTAGCAATGCAGCTAATACTGAAACCAAAACCAAAATTAAATGCTGAAGTAGTTAGCAGTTGCTTAACAACGAGAATGAGGTAATAAATAATAAAGTTTAAACAGAGAAGTTGCATGTGGTTGCTAACCAATCGGCCACGCCTGACTCATTTGAAAGTAGATTTATATTTTGATTGGAATATCAGATATTGCAGCTTAACTAACACATTCATCCTGAATAGATAAAACACAATATCAACGTTGGGTAGACGGGGGGAGGTGGTGAAAATTATGTTGTTCGAAGCCAACAAAATCTTCTTAAAACTGAAAAAGCTTTGTATGTTGTTAAAATTTACACGAGAGGACGTCACTCTCAGTTTTGGTGTAGTTTTAGTTCTTAAGCGCAAAGCTTCACAATGGACTGTCTGTGCGCTGCCAAACAAGAGTATCGAAACCCAATTTTTAGTTTTATAAGTCTGTAGACTTACCGCTAAGGCGCGAGGAGAATATTGTTGTTGTTTTTAATTATGCACAAAGCTACACAAAGGCTATCTGTGCTCTGCCCACCACGGGTATCGAAACCCGGTTTCTAGCGTTGTAAGTCCGCAGACATACCGCTGTGTCACTGGGGGGGCAGGAGCATACTGAACATACTTACTTTGGAGTTCATTAACACCCGCCACGCCAGGATTAAATAGAGATTAGTAAAAATATTACGTAAAGAGTGCTTAGGTAACGACATTTTTTGAGTTAATTTCCAATTATAATAAAGTGTGGGATTATCAATAACTCCTGATCAACCTACATAAATCACAAATAAATATTAACTCAGTAATTAAAGTAGCTGGTTCCTTAGACAGGTTTAATTAGGAGTATAATAGATCATAAAATAAACATTTATAATGATTACAAGCCACAAATTTCTTATCTACGTTTTCGGCCATAGTCCCAATAATATCTCAAGAGATCCGACCAGATTGAGAGATTAAAGTTAAGTTTAAGTCAATGTACCGAGTTGATAATGCAAAACTGTCTTCATAATAAATATATATGCATGTATCTGATCCATAATACGCGCGCGCATGTGTATGTCCACTTATAATTGGCGAGCCGCTGGGCCGATTGTTACCAAACTTGACAAATATCCTTAGTGTCCTACAGAGGAGTGATATAGGGGGTCAGAGTTCAAACCTAACCCCCATATGTCCTCCCCCTTGCATTAATCGCTTACGTCAGCTAGTAATAAACACGGGAAAATAATAACAATTAATATATTTTGTATATTATGCATTTTGTTTGTTTTAAAACAAAGCTACATTGGGAGACATATCACATACTTAACCAATGAAGGTAATATTAAAGAATGTGATAAAAGCTATTCATAAGAACTATAAAACTAGTTGTTTGTTTTACGTACTATCACCGATTTCCTCTCCCTGTCAACATTAAAGGAGTCTTCAAATAAACTAAAGGAATCGACACCTAAGCAACAGACAGACAGACAACTAGTCAACAAAAGCTTCCGTCGATCCTTGGGTTACTCTGGTATTATCGAATAGTGAGATTTGACTCTCACACTTATAAAGCGCCAAGGTGCGAAACGCGTTTTTCACAGGAATAGATCGCAAGAAACCATGAATTATCGGATTCAGAGTCCGGATGCCTAACCACTAGGCCACGCCCGGCCTCGTCTTTGATAGGATCACTAATCACAAAAGTCAGAGAAGGTTATTTAGTGATAAGTGGAGATGAAGAGGATAAACACAACTGATAAGATTGCTTTGTTTGTTTTAGAGCAAAGTAACACCGGGCTATCAGCTGGGTCCACCGCGGGGAATCGAACCCTGGATCTTAGCGTTGTAGGTTCGTAAACTTACCGCTGTCCCACCGGAGGACAAACGGAAGAACTGCGTGTTTTAGAACAAAGCAACATTAGGTTATCTGCTGTGTCCACCGCGGGGAATCGAACCCTGGATCTTAGCGTTGTATGTCCGTAAACTTACCGCTGTCGCACAGGAGGACTAACTAATAAACATCACTAGCGTTACAATACATTTTCAAATTTACGTGATTAATCTTACTAAATAAACAACAAAAGAAAACGTGAACATTTGTTGAAACGAAATAGTGTTGATGTTTTCAACAAAACATTTTGAAGGAGAAAGAAAAAAAAAACAAGAATTATATTACATATATCTACAGTGAAATGTTTATTATTTATGTAAAGAAAAAGGGCTAAAATAATTTTCATCTAATAAAATTACTTTTGATTTTTACGGATTGCTTTTAAAAGCAATTATCTCAACTTTTTATTCTTCGTGTGTGTCTCAAAACACATTCTGCGATACTAGAAAATTTATCCATTAGGCCTAAAAATTTGTGATAAAAATCAAATTAACTGCAGACGATTAAGTCGTTAATGTTAGTTCATTTCCTTCGTCGTTTCAATTCTCCTTTCAGAACATCGACGTAAACGGACGAATTATTTTGAAAATTAAACTATAGAACTTTATTAAAAAAAATCTAATTATATTTTTACCTTTAAATATATTTCTTCTGCTTCTTGGTATCGTCTCAAGCAGGTTAAAATACGACCGGCGTTCAGAAACCCTCGTACGTCGTTTGGCTGCATTCTATACAAGACAACGTTTGTTCAATATAATATTTTTTCACACAGCAACTTTTTAAACTTTATTAAAGACAAAATAAGAAAAACGTAACATGTAATGACAAAAAAACTACTGACAGTTAGTGTTTGTTTGTTTGTAATTAAGCACAAAGCTACACAATGCGCTATCTGTGCTCTGCCCACCACGGGTATCGAAACCCGGGTTCTAGCATTGTAAGTCCGCAGACATACCGCTGTGCCACTGGGGGGGCGACAGTTAGTGTTGTAAAAAACATAGTTGTGATAAAGTAGGTAAGATGTAAAGACAAAACCTACTGACAGTTAGTGTTGTAAAATCATAGTTGTGGTAAAGTAGGTAAGATGTAATGACAAAAACTACTGACAGTTAGTGTTGTAAAATCATAGTTGTGGTAAAGTAGGTAAGATGTAATGACAAAAACTACTGACAGTTAGTGTTGTAAAAACCATAGTTGTGGTAAAGTAGGTAAGATGTAATGATAAAAACTACTGACAGTTAGTGTTGTAAAAACCATAGTTGTGATACAGTAGGTAGAATGTAATGACAAAAACTACTGACAGTTAGTGTTGTAAAAACCATAGTTGTGGTAAAGTAGGTAAGATGTAAAGACAAAAACTACTGACAGTTAGTGTTGTAAAAACCATAGTTGTGGTAAAGTAGGTAAGATGTAATGACAAAAGCTACTGACAGTTAGTGTTGTAAAAACCATAGTTGTGGTAAAGTAGGTAAGATCCAAAGACAAAAACTACTGACAGTTAGTGTTGTAAAAACCATAGTTGTGATGAAACTAATAATAATTAAGTTTTAAAACCAATAAAATATTGAAAGTCTACCATCAAAAAATACAATACGTAAATAATACAAAAAAAATAATAAGAACAAGGTACGACCTGATGGCTTGATTGTAGTAATTCAGCGCCTCCTCGTGGAATTGTTGGGCTTCCAGAACCTTTCCCATGTTGTTATCCAGCTTTGCGTTAAATGGATTCACTTTTAAACCAGATGAGAAGAGGCTATGCTCATTTTTCCTAAAGATAAAGCAGGAATAAGTATTCAATAAACTGTGGCTAGCCACCTAAATTATCGACAGGGGGATGGACCCCCATGCATGTTTCTAAACTATTTATGAACCAAATTGCTTGTGGAGATGATTTTAATCGAGGTGGACCCTTATAAGTTTTTAAACATGTGTTATAAAACTGTTTATTCACCAAATTCATTGTGGGTCCACTATTTTGTTGGTCATTGGGTCCCTAATAAGAAAAACATTAATGTTGTAAGTAGCCCTATTAAATTCTTCTGGAATCCCTCACGTATTTTTCTCTTCTTCATCCAATTATTTTTGTCTTCTTCTTCACCCAGTTATTTTTTTCTTCTTCACCCAGTTATTTTTTTCTTCTTCACCCAATTATTTTTTTCTTCATCACCCAGTTATTTTGGGGCTGCTAAAATTTCACCAACAGAAATATGATATCTTGGAATTAAACAATGTAGTTCAACAACAGTGTGAATATAACAACGTAGTTTAACAAGTGTGAATTAAACAATGTAATTTATGAACACTGTGATTTAAATAATGTAGTTCAACAACAGTGTGAATATAACAACGTAGTTTATGAACAGTGTGAATTAAACAATGTAATTTATGAACACTGTGATTTAAATAATGTAGTTCAACAACAGTGTGAATATAACAACGTAGTTTATGAACAGTGTGAATTAAACAATGTAGTTCAACAACAGTGTGAATATTACAACGTAGTTTAACAAGTGTGAATTAAACAATGTAGTTTATGAACACTGTGATTTAAATAATGTAGTTCAACAACAGTGTGAATATAACAACGTAGTTTATGAACAGTGTGAATTAAACAATGTAGTTTATGAACAGTGTGATTTAAATAATGTAGTTGAACAACAGTGTGAATTAAACAATGTAATTCAACAACAGTGTGAATATAACAATGTAGTTTAACAAGTGTGAATTAAACAATGTAGTTTATGAACAGCGTGAATAAAACAACGTAGTTTATGAACAGTGTGATTTAAATAATGTAGTTCAACAACAGTGTGAATTAAACAATGTAGTTCAATAACAGTGTGAATATAACAATGTAGTTCAACAACAGTGTGAATATAACAATGCAGTTTAGTAACAGTGTGAATATAACAATGCAGTTTAGCAACTTAAGTATTGTTGCTTTAACATATTACGTACCGTGTTAAAGTGAAGTGTAAATGTTAAGTATTGTTGCTTTAATATATTACGTACCGTGTTAAAATGAAGTGTGAATATTAAGTATTGTTAGTTTAACGTATTGTGTGTTATATTATTAACTTCACTTGGTTGTTTTTATATATTTTACGAAAGTATCTGGGAAACTAATTTACCAAAATTTCTCCAAAACAACTACAACAGACAAGCAGCTTTTAAACTAATTGTAGTGAGTAGTGAAACAAAAACATAGATTAGGCTTATGTGTCAGTCATGAATTATTTCTTTTCTTCACTGAAGCTTCCCATTTTATTGAGAAAAAAAAATAAGTTTACAATAAGTTGAACAGTTATGACTTGTGACAGGATACTTACATATTATTCAAACACCTGAAGTCATTAGTAATGAGTAAATGACTTCACATCAAATCCTGACAACTGGTTTAAAATACCCACATTGTTAAGTTGGAATAACACGAGTAATCGGATAAAATTAGTCACTTCTTAACGGATAAAAACCGTAAAATTCCACTACACGAAGTAAGCTAACACTGTAAAATGTAAAATATACTACCTAGTCCCACTACACGAAGTAAGCTAACACTGTAAAATGTAAAATATACTACCTAGTCCCACTACACGAAGTAAGCTAACACTGTAAAATGTAAAATATACTACCTAGTCCCACTACACCGAAGTAAGCGTAACACT
>NW_013742618.1:0-6235 GCF_000517525.1 Limulus polyphemus
GCTTCTCGTTTCCATTTCTTTATTTTTCGTTCCACTTCTGACACCATTTGTTACGTCTCCGTTTGTTAATTAATTTTCCGTAAATTCGTTCCGACGAAACTTTAGCGACACAAGTCCTTTCTTAAATAAAACTGGTTTATTCTTTCTGAATATAACTTTGCGATACACTTAATTTCAACAGTCGCTCTATAACAAACACTATAATTCACGTCTCACGTGGC
Source organism: Limulus polyphemus (assembly GCF_000517525.1). NCBI lineage: Eukaryota > Metazoa > Arthropoda > Merostomata > Xiphosura > Limulidae > Limulus > Limulus polyphemus. The sequence continues at coordinate 222 of NW_013742618.1, forward strand.
CAACAATATTTTGTCCACATACATTCAATTACTCATTATACTGTCGCTTCGTAGCCTGTCTTATATATACAAGACTACACTGTATCTAGAAGGATCATGAGATTTCTAGAAAGAGGTGGCGTGATACTAGTCACGTGACCTCGCTGACGCAACGGTATGTAATTTACTGTGTAAATTTTGGAAGCCTTAGGGCTAATCTTATTGCTCTGTTCTGTTGTATTTGTAGTTTTGTAAGGTTATTTTCTGACATGTTATAGATTACTTGACAGCCATATTCTATAAGTGGGCGTACAAACTTTTTGTATATTTTTAGGGATGTTGCGATGTGCAGCTTATGTGCTTCCCTGTAATAAGCCTCATGTAGTTGATACGTTTGTTAATCGAGGCGGATATGTTCTAAATATACTTTTTCCATGTTAGACGAATGTCAAAGGTGATACCGAGAAATTGCATACAGCCCGTTCTTGGAGAAGTATAAAGATATATATTTTATATATTATATGATTGTTATCAGGCTCTAACTCAAAGAGACTGGATTATAATTGTAGAGTAATAAGACAAGAATATTCGGTATATCATCTCCTTATCTTGTGATTCATCACCAGACAACAATGTAGAAGAACTAAAACGATTAATAAGAAAACTAGTTACACAGAACGGGGAGGAGGGGGATACAATACAATAGGTGTTTCAAGTCTGTCTTGAAATGGCATGTTGCTAGGAACTGCAACAAAATCTTGAAGAGAAAAAGAACTCTTCCCAATGGATACCAGAAAGAGGAAGCTGTTATAGTTGAGGAATCAGCAGTTATTAATAAATTGAGGAGACATTACTCCAAAGATGAGTCTTGAAGCCCAACCAGGCTGAAGGAATAACAAAGGGCTGACCAGACATCAGGGGCAAAGCTCAGCTGACAATACCCATCTGCCCCAAATGAGAGCTGTAGTTCATTATTCGAATAAACCAGTCTACGAATCCAATAGTTCGACTCAATTTGGTAATGAAAGGTGGGAAAATGCCTTCTAGAGAGGCATAAAGAAAATAGAGTGATGCCAACAGTGCAGAAAGCGGGTATAAAGTTCCAGCAAGAGGAAAGTTAGAAGGTACCCTTACTGTAGGAAATGTCTCCATGCCTTATAATGCATGAGTAATTGACATCAATTAAGAATACATAATGGAAACTGATTTCATGTAGAGACATGGTTGTAAGGTTAGGCTAGCTTCAAATAGTTCATAGTTTACGACCAGGAAACCTGTGTAATACATTACAAATACTACCACCAATAAATGAAATACTCATACCAGGACTTTTTAAAAATAAATATACATCTAGTGAATGGGCCATAGTAAAACCAAAAACTATAACATGTCCTGATGAAAAAGTGGTCAGTAGAACTCTCGTGGATCTTAAGAATATATATGTCATCATTAGGGGCACGAACACAGCAAACCATAAAATTTAAGTCAAATCTAGATATGGCATTACAGGATGAGAGAATAATACAAGTAGTACTTCCACATGAAAGAACATAAAAATAGTCACCTCTGAGGAGCTTTGATATTAAATCATCACATAAAGGCAGCTTACCAACTCATTTACATGATCTGTATAACTGGAGCTGTACAGGTCTAACAGCTGACCAATATCAGAGATTGCATAACTTGCCCATGAAATATCAAGACAACTTCTCCAGAGGACCTCATGACTTAGGCAAAACAAATAACATATCTCACAAGATTGATCATAGAGATGCAACCCCAATACTTCAGGAGGCTTTCAAAGAGACAGAAGCCATGAAGGAACAAGTAGCAATAGAACTGAGTACTAGTTCACGTATTGTTCTTGTGAAAGAATGGATCCATAGGGTTCTGCACGGAATACTGGTAGTGAATGAGGTCACAAAGAAAGCTGCCAACCGACTGCCAAAGATTGACTCTACTTTGGATGCTCCATCTTAATCACAGTGGTTTTCAACATCGTATTTTATGAATGAATATTGGCAAGTGCTAGTCGACAAAGTAAAGAAAAAAAGAGGGTAAAAATGTTAGAGAGTAAAGACAACCAACCTAAAGTACAGCAGAAAATAATCAAAGATATGACATCCACAAGTGATGATTAAAAACCAGTGTGTCCAACATTCAACTGAGAAAAATACTCAAACAAAATATGCGAGTTTGAAATAAATTATTCAGCAGATCAAGAACAGAGCAGAAAGACTCTCATAGTAAACAGTCACTTTATACAGCACAAAGACAAAGATGCATTGGGCACAGTTGCATACATTATGCTTACAAAATGGTTTGGTATGTCAAAAATGAGAAGATACCAGTGGAGAGAAACAATAACTACAGTTGATACTTTCACAATCTCTACATTCTGAGATTCTATATGATCTTACCAACCATCCAATGGCTGGACACTGTGTTAAGCTTTCACTGGATCTTCTGTACTTGCATCCAGAAGATAGTCACTTTGAAGAGTTTTACGAATAACGTGTAGAGAGATTAAAGAATACCATCAAGGTCATACATGATTTTATCTCGGAAAGACTTAAATCAACTAATGATAAAATGAAAATTCACTGTGATGTTAATACTGCTAAGGCTGGATTACACTGAGGTGACATGCTGTGATTGCACAAACTCTGCTACAGGAAAGGAGGAACTCACAAAATGTGACTTACAGAATTCTTGAAGACTTCTGATCCAATTCACAGGTCGTCTACTGTGATCATCTTTGGAAGTACGTCAGTGGGAGAACGGTCAACTGGGTAACTTCAGGGAAGATTTTGAAAGCAGAAAGTAAGCCTGGTGAGAATCTCAGGGTTCCTATCAAGACTACTTTCAGAGAATCAGCAAGGATGGAGCTATCAGTAACTTCACTCGATCACCTACCTAGGAAAAACTCCCCCAGTAATAGGACAACTAATGATGATAAGGGAAAAGAGTTCATCACATCTGCATAACATGGGCCTCAGAAAAGAAAACCACAAAAATATTTAGTGAATGGAGAGTTTGGTGTATTATTTTATTTGTGTTAGGATTTTGTTCGAATGTTTCGAGATAATTTACTATCCAGGAAACGGGCAGATTTGTAAGCTAGACTTTTTGTTTTAGATGTTTATTTGAGGGCAAATGATGCTAGGATCAAATAAGTTTGTAATCATAGTCGAAACATACCAAGCATGTTAATGAATGTTGATGATCATGAGTCTATGAAATATCTAGAAACAAGGCTACATTATAAATACGAGAATCAGCAAAGCATTGGGTCAGTTTCAGTTGGTACAGTATTAATAATTAAACAAAGTATTTAGTTTCAACAAGGTAGTTCTATCAGTATTAATTATCAGATATATTCACTTGTTCTATTCATTAGCTCTGAAATTGTACAAATAAGCTTATTTGTAAATTAGTCGTTAGTCATAGTATTATTAGTAAGTGAATTTCTGTTGCAAATGGAAATTTTATTTGTGATCTTAGGTCTACAAGTAAAATTGTAGTAAAATAGTAGTAGTCTGTAGATTAAGAAATAAATAAACTAAGTTGTTATTGTTATGTGGAGTGGGCTTGGTATTTTTCAAAAAACAAATCTAAATTATTCCATTTTTCTTTGTACGATGACTGATAATATTAATTATTATTACATAGTATTTGTTCTTGATTTACATGTTCGTGGTTTTGGTCTGAGACCCGGGGGGGGGGGTGAGGTGCACACTGGATTTGTTCCTCCCTCCATGACTGGGGGCTATGAATGCTTGGGAGCTATGATTTATTTACCGAAACATCAGCTTCTACCTTCTTCCATAATCAATGATACCAATATTTACAAAAGAGTTATTCGGAAACATGCAGTCACTGTATGTGCAGTACAAATGTACATAGTTTGTCATACACACAAGTGATCCTTTTCGGGCCATGTCCATGAATGGAAATTGGTGTTTTTACGATTGATGTGACAACAATATCACTTATAACATCTGTTCGAATATAATTTTTTGTTCTTGCAAACAATTCTGTAGTTGCACACAAAAATACACCATTAATCTTATTTTCACGTCAATACCCCTTTTAAAATAAAACTAATAGTATATAACTAAATATTGGTTTGCCTAGTATTGAGTGGTCAATAATAAAAATAATTTAGGTTTCTTTTGTCTTTTTGTTTAAGGTTTTCTTGAAATAATCTATTTATATATCTTATCATTCTAGAAACCAGGTTTCAATACTCGTAGTTGGCACAGAACAAATAGCCCATTGTGTAGCTTTGTGTTTAACTATAAACAAAGTTACGCATCTATTGTTAAAATCATAAATAATATTCAACGTTAAACTCTATTGTTGTCAGTCAAGGGTTCCATTTAGGTATAGGTTTGGGAGTCGTCTGCTTATTTTAGTAGTCTGTGTGAATAGAAAGTTTTGCATTTTAGAGGAATTTATTTATATTCTTCATTTGTTGAAGAAATCTTCTATTTGATTTAGAAATGGTTGTAGATTAGTACCAGCTACGTCTGGACTGTGAGAACTCTCCCATATAGACATACCATCCACAATCTATGAAAAAAACCAGGAATTTGGATCTATTAGTGGCATTTCACTCACTTACGTGATGAATAGGTGGGCTTACTATTCCTCCTTGCAGAACACCAGCCTCAGGTGAAAAATATTCTGAATAGTTACCCACCACATTAACTCTATTTTTCTATTTGCAAGAAAGTTGGAGAGCCAGTGAATAATACCGTTTTGAGACATTTGGAACCTTAGCCTGTTGTGCCATACATTGTCAAAAGCTTTTTCTACGTCGAAAAAGTAGATGACAGTGCATTCATTCTAATTAAAGCTATTAATTCTGCTTTCTTTTAGTTGGACTAAGTGATCTGTGGTTTTTCTGAATTTTCGGAAACAGTTTTGTGTTTCAGGTAATGGAAGTAACTATGAAAGTTCTAAGTATACTAATAGTCTTTTTTCAAGGAATTTACCTATACAATTGATAGGTCTGTAGCATCGGGTCTATTTGCTGGCTTTCTTTCTTTCAAGACCATAAAACAGGTGGTGTGTAGCCAGATTGTGGCGAGATGCTAGCACACTTACAGAGGTCTCTTTTTTTTTATTAGCTTATATCGTGTACCATCTTGTTCTGGTGCCTTGTTTTTAACTTTTTAATAGCATGATGTATTTCTGATATGGTCATTTGTTTAGTGAACAGGTGTGTTGCAGTATCCCGTTTGTCCATAGGCCTAGACCTATTGAATAGCCCACTTTAATTTATCTCTGGAGGCCTCACGAACAGCTCATCGATATAATGAAAGAACGTCGAAATATTCGGAAACTATATATGACTAGACCTAAGTTGCTAGACTAGATTTTATATATCTATATCTTTCGATTCTTCATTATCAAAGACTTCAGATTTTATTCATGAAAAGAGTTCAATCATCACTAACAAGAGAAGCAACAAGATTTTAAGCTTTTAGGATATACTGTATCAATTGTTTGTGTTTCATGAATAGATCTTGCAAATTGTTATCCGTAAAAAATTCATAGTACTTGTGGACCTACATTGGGCCACTTATCAACTTTAAATAATTCGTTGACAGCTTGACAAGCATCAGTAATTGTAAGGTATAGAATACAAGTCATTCAAGTATAACATTTGAAAATTTTGAATTAAGTACAGAAAAGAATATGCGATCATTTGTTATGAAACTATGAGGTAGCTTATTATGACATCGCTCTCCCATACACACATGTATACAGAAACTCTCAATCACACACAAGTATGTTTATACGTGCACACATATTACTCATTAAGTGTTCATCTTATCTATTATACAGATGTAGAAACACATGAGTGGTTAGGAAAATCTAAAGTCAAAGAAAGGGAAAGAAAATAAATTAGAGAAAGTAGTAGCTAAAACTAGGAAGCTAACAGATTTATGGAATACTGGAGCAACTGGCTGAATATTGTTACGTCTCCGTTTTTTTAAATTGATTTTCCGTAACTTCGTACCGAC
>NW_013742619.1:0-4641 GCF_000517525.1 Limulus polyphemus
TTAGTATTATCTGAATAGCAATGCAAAGATTGGGGAAGACGCTCTCATCTCCATATTGAACAATAAACTCGAGAAGCTCTTCAGGTCTTGATATTTTCATGTTGGCCCGACTTGATAGCAACATTCTGCAATCCAAAATTTTTTCATATAGCTGCTGTCTATCAACATCAGAACTGTACAATTCGCCCAAATTTTCGCACTTCTTCTTTAGGTCGTTACTGTCGGCGCCGTAACACAGTCCCTCGACATCGAGAAGGAACCCAAACTTGGCGTCATTGTCGTGCAAACGAGGGAACCTTTCATCCATTTCTTTGTGAAGATGGTCGAGTGTTCCCTTCATGACTATTTCCATTTCCTCCTTGGCTATTAACCCAGCGTCTCTCGAGTTCTCACCAGCCATTCGTTTCTTTTATCTCTGACGTCTTTCAACTTCAATATTCCATTCTTGACAGAGACCGAGTCCTTCTTCGAGTGACTCACTGACCAACACTTCTCTTTCATCATCAAAATGATCTCGGAGAGCTTTCAAATCCAGGGCAGCATCGTGGAAGTTCATGTTAGGATCCTGCAGCCTCTTTTGAATACGATCAATGTGAATGAATACTTTGTTCAAAAATTCTAGCAAATTCAGAAAATTGTAACTCAACATTATACAGCTGCCTTGTTTCACTAGTCTCATTTTCATTGTCTATCATGTCCTGGAGAACTTGAAGTATCTCCTCAAGGTACTTGTTGACGGGCTTCACTGCTTCTGTCCTTGCACTCCACCTGGTTTCGGACTGCGACTTAACAACCACAGGCACGGCGATTTTGAGTTATTCCCAGCACTGTGTTGAACGAGAGAAGAACACGTAGAGAGCTTCGATGATTCCAAAAAACGTGACCACCATTGTATCCTGCTTGGCTGCATGTACACCCACCAAGTTTAGTGAGTGATTATTGCAATTCACAAACACTGTCAGGTTATTTTTCTCACTTATTCTTTGATGAACACCACTTCTATGTCCAGCCATCACAGCAGCGTTGTCATAGCACTGTGATCGACAATCTTGTAGCTCCATTTCGTCCTTCTCTAGCTGTTTCAAGATGTCTTCAACCAATCGCTCAGAATCCTTCTGTCTTATCTGGATAAAACCAATGAAGGATTCTCTAACACAGACTGTTTTCCTCTTAAAATCAGCTTCAACGTACCTCATTACTTCTGACATCTGCTCACGGTGTGCCTGATCAGGAGTCGAGTTGAACATGAGATCATAGTACTTGACTTTATGGATGCTTCTCAGTAAACTCTGGCAGACAGTTGATGCCATCATGTGGATGAATTCATTCTGGAAACTCAATGAAAGATAATATGTGGATCCAAGATGACTTTCCACACGAGTGAGGTGTTCTTTCATGACAGGGTCAAAGATGCCCAGCAGTTTCAGTAAGCCAAGGAAATTTCCTGCACTGGAGTCATTGTCTAGCTGAAGTGACTCCCTGTGTCCTTGGAAAACCAGGTTCTGAGTCGCAAGGAATTTTATGCAGTGAAGGATTCTCGTGAAAATATCACGCCACTTCTGCTTTTCCTTCTCAATCTGTGACTGAAGTTCCACATCTGTTTTCAGCTAAATTTCTTTCCACTGTGTGAAGCACTCCCAATGATTCTTAGCATTTTCATGAACACTAATCCTTTCATGTGCTTTCCACTGTTTGAACCCACTTTCCTGTTACAATGAGGATTGATGGTCTTACTGGGAATAGATAAGATAATAGATACAACATGCACAGCTTTTTAGAAGGGGAATAGATCAGTCATGAGCGAGTCACATCCTCACCATGATCATTTCCCAATTTCCTCTTGAACCAAGTTTTGTGCATTGAGCGGCTATTTGTTGGTAGGAAAGGCCCCTCACTGTTCTGGAGATACTTCGAACCCAGCTTCATTATTTCTGTCATCAACGTGTCAGGCAGAATTGCTTTTCCAGTATCCTTGTCGAACTTCATATGTCCAATGTCATGCTGTTCAATCCAAATAAGGAAATGACACTTTTAATAAGAACATTAAATTTCATAGATTTTGCACAAAATTCTGGACTACCTCCCTAGTTTGCACAGAAGAATGGACACCATCCAGTTCACTAGGTTCATTGTCGTCAGGTTCAATCTTGTCAGATAAAATCTCGTCAATAAACTCAACATCACCACCACCACCACCGAAAAACATGACCACCATTGTATCCTGCTTGGCTGCATGTACACCCACCAAGTTTAGTGAGTGATTGTTGCAATTCACAAACACTGCAACTCACTCTTAATCTCATTATACTCGGATTTATCTGACTTGACTTTCTCCTCGGCTTGTGACGCATTTGTACTTGATCCATCTTCGGATTCTAACAAACTTGTAGCTGGTGCAGGCGACTCCATGGAACGTGTCGAACTACTTGTTCTGGACTTTTCAAAGTAGTGCATGAACAACTTGCTCGACTTCTTGGTTTCCTCTGTCTCCAACTTTCGTCTCTTCCATCCTTCAGCTCCATTTTCCTTCTTCTTCGTAAAGAAACGTTTCATGGTCTTCTTACACAATGCTCTGAAATAAGGAAATGGCACTTTTAATAAGAACATTAAATTTCATAGATTTTGCACAAAATTCTGGACTACCTTCCTAGTTTGCGCAGGAGAATGGTCTTACTGCCAGTTGGCACTGAGCAGTAGTACTATGAGGTATGTGGTCATGTTGTTCCCAGAATTGTATTTTTAACTAATAATTGATATAAATGGATTAACAATCCGGCCATCCTAGTGCTTCTCACCCATGATAATCAAAGACAGATCATACATCTGAAGAAAATTATTTTTTCACTATTAGAGGATGGCTTGTCTGACTTTAATAGAAACTGCTCAGTGGCTCCCAGGGTACGTGCCATAACTGCCATATCTTAGGCACGCTACTGCTTGTTCATATTCCATTTATTATTCTTGTTAAGTCGTTTCAAATTCATTGCAGTTGATTCATGTGTGCCATCTCTTGGGTGAAAATGTAATTTCTGATGCACGCACTGTTTCTATGAAATTATGAGAATCCATTTAATTAATATATTCAAGAAAAAATGAAATTACTATTATATTATATTATAAAAGATAAGCTATGATTCGAATTTTGAAAGTTTTTTTTTAATTTTTGCTAAAGAATCTAATCTAATATCTCCAATTTCTAGCAGGTATAAAGTAACTGATACAACACCAAGTCTTATGGACCGGTGTTCTTTTATTCCAGTTCAGTAGTTAATGAAATGCCGTAACTACTTATAATAAAACATATGCTATTTACATGAAGATTCAAACTGCTTTTGTTCAACGTTTCCTTGTGCAGCATATCATAATTACTGACAATTATATGTCAAATTAATCATGTTCAACGTTTCTTCGTGTAATATAGTATAACTACTTACAATTCGTACAGTTGTTTAAATTTTTAAGTAATAAACAAACGATTTATTCTTTTTAAGTAAGCCCTTCAGAAACATTTTTAATACACGTGGAGCGCAAGCTTCATGTAGTACATTAATTCATCACTTGTTCGTTTGTAGATAAGCACAAACCTACATAATGGGTTGTCTGTGTTGTGCCCACCATGAATATCGAAACCCAGTTTTTAATCCGCAGATATACCGCAGAGCTACTGGGAGGGAGGGCGTCAGTTTATTAATTCCATCGTTAAGAAATGTATTTCAGAATCACAGGATTGTTGGATATATTTTATAGTATGGTTAAAGTTGAAAAAAAATATGGTTAGTAACCACATATTATAATGCTTAAAAACGTACACCTTGGTGTTAATTAACCTTTGTTTTATGTATCTTATATTGTGGATTCATGTTTGCCATCTCTTGGGTGAAAAATGTAATTTCTGATGCACGCAATGTTTCTATGAAATTACGAAAATCCATTTAATTAATGTCTTGAAGAAAAAAAATGAAACGTTTATCATTTGATATTATAAAGAAAAGCCATTGACTGAAATTTTGAAAGTTGATTTTTTTTTTATTCTTTGTTAACGAACCTAATTCAATCTCTTCAATTTCTAGCTGGTATAAAATAGTTGCATGGCCAGGTGGATAAGGCGCTCGACTCGCAATCTGAGGGTCGCGGGTTCGAATCCCCATCCCACCAAACATGCTCGCCCTTTCAGCCGTGGGGGCGTTATAATGTGACGGTCAATCCCACTATTCGTTGGTAAAAGAGTAGCCAAAGAGTTGGCGGTGGGTGGTGATGACTAGCTGCCTTCCCTCTAGTCTTACACTGCTAAATTAGGGACGGCTAGCGCAGATAGCCCTCGGGTAGCTTTGCGCGAAATTCAAAAACAAACAAACAAATATAAAATAATTTGTTCTATAGTATTAAGGAAATTACTTTCTTTATACTTTTGGCTTGTAAACTTTTTCATATTTATGCAATGATGTTTATGTATTCATATTTGTTGTTTATATGCTTTATTTTAGGAAATGGCTAAAAAAGGTATTGTTACGTATCTGCTTGTTTGATAATTTCCCGTAAAATTTCTTTCTGAAAAACTTCGGCGATACGAGTTCTTTCTTAATTGAAACTAGTTTATTCTTTCTTCTTACAAACTTTGTAATACACTTAATTTCCACAGTC
>NW_013742620.1:0-5047 GCF_000517525.1 Limulus polyphemus
CATTATAGCACTTAAGAGAGTTTTCTCCAATTAAAAAACGAAGAAAGGATGGCCTATTATATGTTAAAGTAAATGCCTGGATAAAAGATAATCTTAAGTTATGGATTTAATACTTTATCCAACAGAGTTGGACAAGAGGAAAGTATTTACTGTAAAGTTAGATTTTTTTTCTTCAAACAGATGTACGATATTACATATGTACATAAAAAATAAGCCCTATCATGAGCGAAAAATAAAGTTCCACATATATTAGTGAATTCTGTTAGTTTGTGTATGATTGGTACAAAATGACTGCTTCAGTTTGGCAGTGACTTCTTCACAAGTACAAAAATTTTGTGGAATGTATTTCAATCTAAATAACTCCAATTTGGAATATGTTATGCGTTTCTTTTTTAATGCTGATTTCAGTCAAACGAAAAAATATTCTTAATGCTTTCGAAAATTTCTGTATTAATCAATTGAATCAGTATTCCTTCAGGCAACCCCCACTGGTACAGCGGTATGTCTGTAGACTTACAGAGCACAGATAGCCCATTGTATAGCTTTGTGCTTAACAACAAACAAATCCTCAGCAATATGAATGATTGTGAAGTGTAACTGATTTACGGTATTCAGTAAGTTTCAGAAAAAGTCAGTGTAAGCCTACGATATTACTCTCTTGGTTAAATACGCCCTTATTGACCACCAGGATCTAAGCATTATATGCAATAATTGCACTCGTACGTTTCTGAATGCAGTATATTATATGATTTAAAACGAAACTCCATTACTTTATTAAGCTATACGTGTACAATACATAAACGAAAAATAACTACTTAACTTAGAAATGACAAACGAATAACCTAAACTCGAGATAAGATATTATTGGTTTTCTTCAGCATTTCGTTTTCTTTAGGTGGATCTTCGCTATATCAAGTCTTACAGGAAAACATGTCAAGAACACATAAATAGCAATAGATGATCATCCTTTCACAGGTACGACAGTGAAACAGAAAAATACAAAGAAACACCTTACATCCTGGAATAAAGACCTGAACTGAATAAGTCATTCGCCTATTATGTTTTTTTTATAATTTTTACTTCTCCAATAACTGTTTGATATTATGGATTTTGTTGACCTTTAGTAAATTATTTGATTATTTCTCTTTTTCGGTAAATAGAATATTGTTTATGTATAATTATCTACTTACTAAATATTTTCTCAATCAATATCTCTAGTTAAAAAAAAAATATATATCTATGTATCAAAGGATCAGCATGGCGTTTTTTATAGTATGGTGTTATGACACGACATGACGTACTTTCAAGGCTGCCCTTCCACTTTTGTCTCAACATCATGTAGAGGCATACATTTCAAATTAAGATATACTATTCTGTTCTCTATCTGTTACTACGTGGTTACTCTGTTATAATGAATGGTTAAAGTGTAAAGCTTGAGTTCAAGTAGGGATAGTGTTGAACCCATTAAGTCATTCCTCTTAGGAAACTCTCAAAAATCAACTATCCACTATAACATCTTATTAAATATATACTGTATATTAGAGAAGAAACAGTTACCATTCGTTTCGACGTCAACCAGAGTCGTACGACCTTGGATGACATAGAGTGAAAAGGTAAAACGTTCGCTACGCCCATCGCTCCCAGATCCACCTTATGAACAGTAAGACGCAATTTTAATTTAGACCGGTTTAGACCAGTTTTCGTGTATAATCGTGTGTTTCTTATTATAGTTCCTTCAGAAACTTTCAGTTCTCTTATAATTTTGTTTTTTAGCTCCTCTTGGTCTCTTTTTCAATATAACTAAGGGAGCTCTCTTCAGCAATATTCTATTCTTAGCTGGGATATATGCTCTCACAATCCTACCCCTCACTTTACCTACTGGTTATAATGTAGACTTCTCTGAGGAAGTCTAAAAAATGGAGGTTGGAAATAAAACCAATTATATATAGGGTGTATTTCGTTTTTTGTCATTTTTATAGATGACGTTTAGACTCCCACTCTGTGCTTAAAGTTTTTAAATTGTTTAGTTACTTGATAGGAATTTGTGTGCCAGTATATTATGGTTAGGCCTCGATGGGTCAGCGGTAAGTTCTCGGACTTATAACAGATGGCTCTGTGTTTAAGATGCATGATTATAAGTTGAGATGTTTTAAGTGATATTATAATGATATGATATGATTATAATATTATGATATTATAAAAGTGGCAATCACTGACTTTATTTAATAGAGGAAACACACACACACACACACACACACATATATATATATATATCATATTTCAATAGTTGGATGAATATTCTTGGCTTGAATATTCTAGTATGATTCTTACTCGCATTTGATGGGCAAAAGGCGAGGTAAAGTTAGGTTTGGACGAAAATTTCTATAAAACTGCTTTGATACAACGCTTTGAGGCATACGAGGTGCTGTACTGTATAATTAAATACCTATTCAATGAGTACGTGTTTCATATAAACTTTTTAGGCCCGCGACTACACAAAATATAAAATGAGACGCATGTGCTAGTAATTCAACGATTGGGTGATGTGAAACTGGCCACAGTTGGATTTAACTAGTAATTACTGACTGTGCCGATCATAAAAAATACTTATGTAATGTTTATGGCAAGAGTTAAATTGCTGAGTGTGTTTCTTTATGAGATTATATTTAGTGTCTAATCTGGCCACACGAGTGACGGCCGTTGTAATAAATTCGAGTACATGTTGTCTATGAATATACTGGAAGGTTAGCATTGACCGGTGGTGACTCATCCCCATAGGATCAAAATAACCAAAACACTCATTAACTTACTCGTTTTAATACAATAATATTTAGTTATATAAGAATCTAATAAGGGTAGGCCTTAAGCAGGAGCATAAAAAGTGACTGTTTGGGGCACTGGTGAGTTCAAAATAACATCTAAAAACAAAATATATTAATTATTTTTATCTTTCAAGAAATAGATTGAAACAAAATTCTCGCCATTCGCAATTAATATTTATGCTGTTACTACAGTATGTACCAATATACACTCAAAGGAAACACAACTCCTTCACTGCAGGTGAAGAGGCTATATTCACAATTAAGTGTACAGAAGGGAATCTAGCGAGGATTGGGTGATTTAATCTGTGTAAACTTTAATCACTTAGATCAAACAAGTGATTATTTCGAAACATTCAACGACGTTTAACCTCAGAAAATCACTCAGTAGCTCGGAAAGCAAGAGGCATAAGGCCCTTTCAATCATTGATTTTTTTTTCAACCACATAATCTTCCTAGCTTATAACAATTGATCAGCTATCAATCAATATCCCAGATATATCTTATTGTAAAACTCTTTTCGACAGCTTGTAAAGCGATGGTTGCTAAACCCTTTTGGTAACATTAATTTTACGAATAATAAATCATCCTAGCTTAAGACTATTAAATACCTATCACTCGATATCCGATGGATATTTCTCAATGACATTTTGCTCAATAGCTCAGAAAGCAAGGGATGCAATACCTTTTCAGCTGAGTTTTCGTTACCTTCATTAGTACAAATTGTTGATGTAGAACATCCACTCACTCCAGGCACCCTAACTTATCAATGGTAATCGCCCAATGTAGTGCATGCTGCATGGCCAGGTGGTTAGGGATCTCGACTCGCAATCGGCAGTTGTCGCGGGTTCGAATCCCTGTCCCACCAAACATGCTCGCTCTTTCAGCCGTGGGGGCGTTATAATGTGACGGTCAATCCCACTATTCGTTGGTAAAAGAGTAGCCCAAGAGTTGGCGGTGGGTGGTGATGACTAGCTGCCTTCCCTCTAGTCTTACACTGCTAAATTAGGGATGGCTAGCGCAGATAGCCCTCGTGTAGCTTTGCGCGAAATTGAAAACAAACAAACAAAGCATACTGCATATATCATACTGTGAAAGACCACAAAATAGCATTGCAAGCAAAGACTGCCACTTTTTTTAGTTAGTGATCCTACAATCGGTGACTGTCCTATCTCTGTATGATCATGTTTCATCTAATCCACAGTAATCGGAGTTCTATCTCATCTCTAGATCTGGCGCTTACTCATCTGGCTCATTGTGAGCAGCCAGAAAAGTACTTTTAGCTCTTTTCTCCTCATACTCTAGGGTAGGGGTCACCAAACTACGGCCCGCGGGCCGGATCCGGCACGCGAGGTCAGTTCATGCGGCCCGCCGCTGCACTGTGCCACAAATGAGCTAAAATATAATTATTTATACGGAAATATCATAGATTGTAGATAAACTTACTATGTAAAAAAAATAATTAAAATAAGGTAAGTAAAAATGTCCAAATTTGTACAATCTGATTTTTGCATCTGACACTAATATAAGTTTTAGGAAAATCAGTGAAATAAAAAATTCGGCGACTTTTTGCGACTTTGGATATCGGAGCGCTTTTTGTGTAAGTACCTGCATTGAGAGTTCATTCCTGCAGAGATCTCTGCGTGCATTGTTGTAAGACAATACAATGCTTACAGGCAGTTGATACAAGTAAAGTGACGAGTGTGCGCGTGGTTACACATTTTTGTGATAGAGAAGACGTGTGCGCGTATTGTGTGTGCTTCTACGTATATTTGTGTGTTGTACATATGTGTTTATATATTTATATTTAAATCTGGAACACTGGTTCAATACACGGATTATACCCAAACAGGAGACTTTTTGCGACTTTGGATATCAGAGTGCTTTTTGCTTAAGTACCTGCAATGAAGTTTCCAAGAAAAGCGATTACAAGCCTGCTGCAGCGATCGTGTTTTAACTTGCATTGCCGTGTTTAAACCGGTTTGAAGAGTGCCGTATATAAAAGGGATTGTCATATATTTCGCATATTTGAGTGTTAAAAGAGCTCACAAGAGGTAAGCATCTAATATTTTCAAACTTTGATATTCATTTAAGCCCTTTATTTTAATCACTATACACTCAAAAACGACTTAATTAAATTAACGAAGATTTTAATTAAATTAGTATCAAATTGTTAATACTATATTTGCCTATTAAGATTCTTAATATTTTTATTAAATATGATCTTC
>NW_013742621.1:0-9638 GCF_000517525.1 Limulus polyphemus
TAGAATTATGATGTTGTTGTTGATTTGTAATTAAGCACAAAGCTACACAATGGGCTATCTGTGATCTGCCCACCACCGGGTATAGAAAATGGTTTCTAACGTTGTAATTCCGCAGACATACCGCTGTGCCACTAGAAGGTATAGAATTATGATGTTGTTGTTGATTTGAAATTAAGCACAAAGCTACACAATGGGCTATCTGTGATCTGCCCACCACGGGTATAGAAAATGGTTTCTAACGTTGTAATTCCGCAGACATACCGCTGTGCCACTAGGGGGTATAGAATTATGATGTTGTTGTTGATTTGTAATTAAGCACAAAGCTACACAATGGGCTATCTGTGATCTGCCCACCACCGGTATAGAAAATGGTTTCTAACGTTGTAATTCCGCAGACATACCGCTGTGCCACTAGGGGGTATAGAATTATGACAGAAAAGGCATCAGGATTGCCTATCATTACGTATAATGCAAATTAAAATTAATACATAATTAATGCTTTATTAATTAAAGATTAGCTAATTAATTAGATGATTACTTAAAATCTAATTAATGCTTTATTAAGTAAAAGTTAATTAATTAAAAGGTTATGAATATGCAAATGGTATGAAGATTGAAATAATTAATAATATGCATATCGAATTAATTAGGTTTTTCAACTGTTCCACCCCTTATGCCCTAGAGTGGACTATCGGGTTCAACGTCCCTTATGCTCTCACGCGGTGCTTGTTTACTTCCGCATCCTAACTTCTAAAATATACTGCTTACTTTATGTAAAGTTTTCTAAGAACAATTAGTACAATACAAATCATAACAACACGTAACACTAATATAAGTAATCTTACCTAAGTCGAATAGCAACAGTACAAAACACATCAACAAAAGCCATTTACAAAAGAAATGTTACGTAAATATAATTATAAAAATTCAAAACAGATTAAAGCATAATATTTATAAAAGTAAACTAAGAAAAATGACGACAATAAAAACACATCAACAGATACCATTTATACCATCATAAATAACTTGATGTACCTAAATAGAGTTATAGCGCTTCAAACACATACCATTTTTACAAGTAATGCTATCTAAGAAGAGTTATATCAATACAAGTAACACCAACACATACTTGTTGTAAAAGTAAAGTTATATACGGAGAGTTATAACAAAATAAGATTGATCAACATACGCTATTTTTAAAAATAAAGTTATCTAAGAAGGATGATAACAATACAAAACGGCATGTGTTGATGTATTTGTAAAACTAATGTTACCTGAGTAGAATTATAGCAATACAAAACACATCAACACATGCCATTTGTAAAACTAATGTTACCTGAGTAGAATTATAGCAATACAAAACACATCAACACATGCCATTTGTAAAACTAATGTTACCTGAGTAGAATTATAGCAATACAAAACAGATGATTGTTGGTTGATACGTGATTGTTGGTTGATAGATGATTTTGATTATTTTCTTCACGATTTGTATCTCCTATTTGTATCTTCGTTATAAGAGCATGGAGGAAAGTTGATTCGAGTATCTTTAGAGATTTCACCTGTGTCTTTTATAAAAAATTTTTGTGTTGAGTTTTTGAGACGTTTGATTCTTCTCTAGTTTCATGATATTCTTTCCAGAGGACACTATTTATAACTTTTTCAAGTGATGTTATAATCTCAAAACGGGTGTCGTCTGTAAGTTTTCTAATTAAAGCTACATAGATAGATTTGATTTTTAAAACTAGTACTGGTAGGACCGTAGGGTGCTTTGTATTATTATAATTATATTTACGTAACATTAATTTTATAAATGTTCACGTAGTTTTATAATTCTACAAAGACAGTTTATTTTTAAAAATGGTACGTGTTGATATCCTTTATACAGTTATAATTATATTAAGACAGCTTTCCTTCAGTAAATGGTATGTGTTCATAGATGTATTCTGATTGATAGATGATTGTTGATTGGTAGATGATTGTTGATTGATACGTGATTGTTGATTGATAGATGATTCTGATTGATACGTGATTGTTGGTTGATAGCTGATTGTTGATTGATATATGATTGTTGATTGATACGTGATTTTTGATTGATAGATGATTCTGATTAATGCATGATTGTTGGTTGATAGCTGATATTGATTGATATATGATTGTTGGTTGATAGATGATTGTTGGTTGATACGTGATTGTTGATTGATAGATGATTGTTGGTTGATACGTGATTGTTGATTGATAGATGATTGTTGGTTGATAGCTGATTGTTGATTGATATATGATTGTTGATTGATACGTGATTTTTGATTGATATGTGATTGTTGATTGATGCGTGATTGTTGGTTGATAGCTGATTTTGATTGATATATGATTGTTGATTGATACGTGATTTTTGATTGATATATGATTGTTGATTGATAGATGATTGTTGGTTGATAGCTGATTTTGATTAATATATGATTGTTGATTGATACGTGATTGTTGGTTGATAGCTGATTTTGATTGATATATGATTGTTGATTGATAGATGATTGTTGGTTGATAGATGATTTTGATTGATATATGATTGTTGATTGATAGATGATTGTTGGTTGATACGTGATTGTTGATTGATATGTGATTGTTGGTTGATATATGATTGTTGATTGATAGATGATTGTTGATTGATACGTGATTGTTGATTGATAGATGATTGTTGATTGATATGTAATTGTTGGTTGATACGTGATTGTTGATTGATAGAAGATTGTTGGTTGATACGTGATTGTTGATTGATAGAAGATTGTTGGTTGATACGTGATTGTTGATTGATAGAAGATTGTTGGTTGATAGCTGATTTTGATTGATATATGATTGTTGATTGATAGATGATTGTTGGTTGATAGATGATTTTGATTGATATATGATTGTCGATTGATAGATGATTGTTGGTTGATACGTGATTGTTGATTGATACGTGATTGTTGATTGATAGATGATTGTTGATTGATATGTAATTGTTGGTTGATACGTGATTTTGATTGACCACCTATCAATCAACAGTCACCTTCTTGACTCATAAAGTTATCAACCGCTAAAGACATCAACTGCCACAGACCAAAAGACATACTTTCTACAGCACCAGATAAAATATAAAATCATCAAGAAAGAGGTAATATCTCAGCAGCAGAAACCATAGTGCTAAAAAAAGAACTCTGAACAAATGACAATATAATGATAAAAAAAATCAGACAAAGGGAAAGGTTTTGTAGTCTTAACCAAAGATAGTAAAATAAATCAGACTTTACTGTTTTCCTCATAAATTATTGCCTTCTACCCATCCATACCCATAGAAAAAGGGATAGATATGATCAGTAACTCCATATCTTCACTTGATCAACAAACTTTTCCAGTACATAGCACGTAAAATAAATCAGACAAATGGAAAGGTTTTATAGTCTTAACCAAAGACAGTTACCAACGTAAAATAGAGGAACATCTTCAAGACACATCCACCTATTCTACATTAAACAAAAGTTCAACCAGGACAGTTCAAGAAGATGCCAAGAAACTCAAACATATAAAAGAAGAAAGTGCTTTGCATAAAATATTACTAACAGAATTAAAACCCTCTCATAGCCGTATACCTGAATTATGTGTACTCCCTGAAGGTTTATCTTTAAAACTTATAGTATCGGTGTATGACTCTGAAACATAAACAATATACTGGTTACTGGATCAACTGTTCAAACTATGTCTAAAAAGTATTTTCCATCACAGTTTACCAATATAAAAGATCTCTTAGAAAGGTACGCTCTTATAAACGAACAATATGCGTTGACTCTATTTTATTTTTCCCATAAATTATTGCCTTCTACCCATCCATACCCATAGAAAAAGGGATAGATATCATCAGTAACTCCATATCTTCACTTGATCAACACAATTTTCAAGTATATATATAGCACATTAGAAACCATTCGTACAATGCTTAATTTTGTACTGTATAACAGTTATTTCAAATCTCGAGATACTTTGCACACAAAAAGAAAGAAGTAGCAATGGATAACAGAGCAGCAATCACATTTACAAAAATATTCATGCAAACACTAGAAATCAAAGCACTTGACAGCTATAGAAGAAATAATAATAGGTTTAGTTCAAGAAATGTGGCACACATAGGTCTACGTCATATTTGATACATAGAATCATGGAAAGTAAAAACTACAGTAGTTTTACTGCTTTCTAAATAACTTCTCATCTCTCAAAATTAGCACTAAAACTGTCCAATGCAGAAGGAAACTTGGCATTCTTAGACATAGCCCTAAAAGATCCTGACAGCCAAATGCAGAGTTCTATATATAACAAAGAATGTAAGAAGACAATATTTCTCATATCATCCATACCAAGTCAAAATGGTAATAATAATAATAGGAGAATTAACAATAATAAATCGAATGCACCAAACGATTTTAAAACACTACTATTACAAACCAGATACCCCAAATATTACATCGATAATATTGTCAAATCACAAAAAATGAAGACATCACAATGGGAAAAAACCTAAGAACAAAAAAAATACGTACACAAAAACACCTACCCTGAATATTTCTTTCATAAACAACACAATCACAACCAAGATTCGTAAAGCATTAAAACAATCCCAACTGACAATCAACATAACGTAAAAACCATTGAAAACACTGAAATACAGTAACTGTTTGTTTACTCTTCATACTCACAAACAACATGTGGCAAGAAAACGATGCTGTGCCAGAAAAACTGGAGTATGGAAAATGTGTCACATCTATCAAATGTAATATATGTGGAGACGCATATATAGGCGAAACCGGAAATCCTTTTCACACGCGCATCTCACAACACATCAGTGGATTATTATATATATGTACGACCAACACAGAACGCACATGAGGTATTCATATTCAAATACTGCATTGGAAATATTTGTACTTGTATTCGAATATTTTGGTAGAGAAAATTAAAGTATTCGTATTTGAATTCAATGGCACAATCGCTGAATGTTTTAGTGACTCTCAACTTTTGCACTCATCACATTTCTAAAATGTCGTTATTACATCTGAAGCACGTTAATTTCCCTTTCAGTGCAAGCTTTGTTCTCACAGGAAAGTTTCCTAAGGGAAGGTAGTTTATACTGAAAGAGAAAGTAATACTTTTCTGAACAGACAAGAAGATAATATAATACGTAATTTGATAGATGAAAACCTTGGCTTTCTATTAGTTATAAATAATATAATTTTGAACGCCAGAAAGAACTATTGACAAATTCTGAAAAAGAGGATGTGACAGGTGGGTGTGGCAAGAGGGGTTTGGTTTTCTATTTGATGGCTATGTAACCAAACACTATTTGAGGCTGTAAAAGTTATGCTTTGCCTGAGCGATTTCAATATTATAATTAGTAATGTAAGTTAAATTTTGTACTTCTTGGAGGGGTGGTAAATAAATTAGAGAAGAGGGGATGCCTAGAGAAAAAAAGTCACATTTCTTATGGTTGGGGAAATTCAGGATTTTTCTTTTAATATTGTCTTATAAAATTAAGAACGTAAAACATATATACTATTAAAATGTGGATTATTAGATACGATTTTATGCTATACTGATTTCTATAGCATGAATAAAACTAATTTAATTAAATTTTGAATGTAGCTTGCTAAAACATCGTGGCATGCGCAGTAAAGGATGCCCGTGGTGAAAGAGTTAAAAAGTTTAGCATTTGGGGGACATTGAAAAGCTTGATAAAACCATTCTCTGATTCTGAAATTTGTGGTGCCTGTGGAAAGCCTGTTCTAATAATTTCATTAAATTATCTCATCTGAATGCATTGTTGTATGGTATATTTTAATGTTCTAATTTGTTTATTAGGCACCCAGTGGCACAAAGGTATATCTGCGAACTTACAATGCTAAAAAATGAGTTTCGATACCTGTGGTGGACAGAACATAGATAGCTCATTGTGTAGCTTTGTGCTTAACTTCAAACAAACAAATTGTTTATTAGCTAGAGAGCGTATCACAGGAAAATTTCAATTTGACGTAAAGTTTTATTCCAGTATGTTCAAACGGAGATGATAAATACGAGATAATATTGATGAACTAACCACGCTATCCATCCTTAAATTGGCAGTATTTAGCAAAATAGAAGCAATAAACCATAAGACAATGGAATTGAAGTGTAATAAAATACAATTGAAGTGTAACTGAAATAATTTATTGCCAAAAACTGCAAATAACACCTTGTAGCAAATAAAAAGTCCTCCCACGAAACAACATAAAGAAGAAATCTAAAATAATAATGATGTATGACTGGTTTTAAAATAGACCATCTCAGTGCGACTGCATTGACAAAAGTCCTAGTTTTATTATATTTTGAACAAATCTCAAACATTGTGATTCATATATTTGTAATGTAGCAATAATACATCAGAGGAAAACCAAGTTAGCATTACATTATTTTCTTTATCCTTTAAAAAATATTTCATTCCATCTAGTGAGAGTCATTAGAATCACA
This sequence comes from Limulus polyphemus, assembly GCF_000517525.1. Classification (NCBI taxonomy): domain Eukaryota; kingdom Metazoa; phylum Arthropoda; class Merostomata; order Xiphosura; family Limulidae; genus Limulus; species Limulus polyphemus. The sequence goes on from NW_013742621.1 coordinate 6,529, forward strand.
ATTTCGACACACAGTCATTGCATTTCTTGCAGTACAATCTAAAACTATACAAAGCACATTCTTTCTGCACTAATGACTCATGTATGCCAAAGTTTCACAAACTGTGGGGTGAGCCCCCAGTGGGCGTGAGCAATTATGGTAGAGTCAATAGTGCAATAACGAAAAATTAGCATTTTAATATATTTTTTATTGATGAAAATAACAAGCAATTTCTACAACACATATAGCATTATAATTTTATCCGTGTATTATATCTCGTTACATAACTCACTCTTTCATTAAATTTAAAAAAGAGGGGGCATGCAAGAAACCATAATAATTAAAGGGGGCGTGAATGACAAAAGTTTGGGAAATTCTGATCTATGCCACTATAATTCAATTTCTTCTTTTGCCTTCTTAGGTTTTCCATCAGTTTTCAACAACTTCTCTTGTTCTTGAGATTTATTTGCCTTCCCTCTCTTTCCACGGTTTTTTCTTTTCTATCTTTCGTTTATAGTTGGTTTTCTTGCTCAATAGGCACACCTGTTATGGCGAGAATAATCGTTGTGATGTTGGTGAAAAGATGTTCCATTCTGATTGGGGAGATGCCATTGTTATTGAGGAAAAGGGTTGGAAAACTTAGAAGCAAGAACTACTGATGCCACTACTCTGGAAGAATTCATAAATTCCGAGCTTGATTTATGTACCATGGGTGTACTTTGACAATGACGTCTTAATCTAGATGTGATGATGATTGGAGCAAAACCTGAATCAATAAAAACGATTATACAATAGTTGTAATACTAATATATTTTCAAATTGTTTCACATTCTTCACAAAATATCTCATAAAGGTAAATAATTCATTTTTAGTCTTCCACCCTAAAGGATTTGTTGTACTGATACAACCTACAACAAATCCTTTAGGGTGGAAGACTAAAAATGATTTCCTAAAGGACGGTCCTTCAGGGTGTATCAGTACAACAAATCCTTTAGGGTGGAAGACTAAAAATGATTTCCTAAAGGATGGTCCTTCACTGATACACCATGAAGGGCCGTCCTTTAGGAAATCACTTTTTAAATGTTTCCATAGAAACATTAGCTTTGGCGTGATGAAGTTTCTTATTGTACTAATGTCAGTAGTTTTCATTTTTCTTCTGATGATGTAATGACTCCCATTTGTTAAGTTCATTTTACTACAACAATGCCTTTTGGCTTCTGTAATGTTGTGACACCAGTTTCGTCAACATTCCAAATATCAGTAGTTTCAACTTGATATCGGCACATAACTTCTGAAAGTTTGATTAAGAACTCTTTCATACTTTTCTAATTTCCTATTGAAGCTCATTACTCTTGAAAGTTTTGTTGCTTCAGACACTGGAATGACATTTCACATTCATATTTGTTCTCGTGATTTAATTTGAAAGCTATCTCTAGAGGTTTTGCTGAAGTAAATATTTTCTTCCATTTTCATGTAATTTTCCAATTCACTCTCTTTAACAGCATTAAAAACTCGATGGTTACGTATATAACACTACTCCACTGTCATTATCACTTTTTAGTCTGAGAAGTCCATTGAGCTTGATATTATTTTCATCTGTCACTGCACAGATACTTCTATTTTCGGTTATATCAGCATCATTCACAAGTGGTTCTTACCCATGTTCAAGAAATGCTTAAAAAGTGTGTTAATAGTAAGTTGGTTATTTAAACTAGTTCTTCGTTATAGGTTGTAAATATATTACTTTTAGTTTATTGTGAATAATTTATACCCACGTTACTTCGTCTATATGCTCGGTTGAGGTTTCTTTTTCCCTCCATATCCCATTCCAGACCTTTTCTCTGGATATTTTTTCTCATTCGAAACTCCAAACCTGTTGGAAAAAATAGCTGCCAATAGTTTATAGTTTTTACAACTCTCAGTTGGAAGGTTACAAAATGTCGTCAAAGCTGATACTTTTAAAGGGGCATCAACATGGATTGCTTGTTGTTTACTATTCTATCTGTTCACTCTGAAAATTATTTCAAACTGAACCTGGTATGAGTTCCCATCGTAGTCCAATAGTTTCGTTTTAGCCAATTCTGGTATTTGATTTTGTAGTGTCATGGCTGGAGCAATCCAGGAAGATCCTTCAGTAACAGGTGGTACTGGTACAGTAGTAGTGGTAATAGGTGTGAACCAAATAAATTCTCCTATTCCATATTTCGTAGCAGATAGTTTTCGAAGCTTCAACTCCTGAGCCGATGCAGAGAGAGGTGTGGCTGGTTTGATCTTTACATTTAATAATTCGTCTTCAAAATGTTTTATTTTTTCACTGGTGTTCTTTTCTATCTTGTAAATATCTTTCTTTGCTTCTTCAATTTTTTCATTACAGCCTTTCCATATTTTCTCAGTCTTATCATTGTTACTTCTTTGCACACCTCCAATAATTTCATTAATATTCTCCTCAATCGTCCTGTCTCTTACTTCTTGATCTTTATAAAATTTTCTTTAAATTTCTTCTTGGCTTTCTTATACTTTTCTGTCTCTTTAATTCTATGTCTCGCTTTTCTTGGTATTCTGTTAATTCTCTATATCTTTCCTTTCTCTTGGACTTTTTGGAATTGTACAACTATTTATATTCTTGGTTTCGTTTTTAATAATTTCTTCATTTCTAATCATTCTTGGACCTCACTACTTGCCCTCGTGGTCGTCATATTCAACACTGAAGTGTAGTCAAGGTCTTATTTTACTCTTACCAAATAATCCGACTCTAGTATGTTACGTTGTTTAAGTAAGTTGGTTTGTTTTACGTTAGTTTGTGGCATTTTTAACGGAGATTACAGTAACTTATGGAAGTATACACGTGTTCAAGTTTGTAGAAACGTTAAATAAGGTAATATGTTATTGTTACGTCTCCGTTCGTTAATTGATTTTCTGTAAATTCGTTCCGACGAAATTTTAGCGACATAAGTCCTTTCTTAAATAAAACTGGTTTATTCTTCACGAATACAACTTTACGATACACTCAACTTCAACAGTCGCTCTGTGACAACGCGAAAATTCTCAACGAACTTCTCACTTGCTTAACAATATTCTCTCTGAATATTCTCTCATGACCTCTGTTGTCGCGTCACGTTGTCAACGTCTTA
>NW_013742622.1:0-7447 GCF_000517525.1 Limulus polyphemus
CGTTTCTGTCCGTATTTAATTTGTTAAGAAGCTACAAGTGTTTCTGTCCGTGGTTATTTTGTTAATAAGCTACAAACGTTTCTGTCCGTATTTAATTTGTTAAGAAGCTACAAGTGTTTCTGTCCATGGTTACTTTGTTAATAAGCTACAAGTGTTTCTGTCCATGGTTACTTTGTTAATAAGCTACAAGTGTTTCTGTCCGTGGTTACTTTGTTAACAAGCTACAAGTGTTTCTGTCCATGGTTACTTTGTTAATAAGCTACAAGTGTTTCTGAGTTCTAGAAACGTGGCGTCACAGTAGTCATGTGACTCGCTGACGCAACAATATCATACTCAAAACCGTTGAAGAATGATCGGCGTTGTATCAACGTTTGTTTATTATCAAACACAAAACTACACAATAGGCTATCTGTGCTGTGCTTACTTCGCCTATCGAAGTATGGTTTTTAGAGTTGTAAGCACTCAGGCTTATCACTGAGCTAACCGGGGAAGGGGGGGGGTACAATATTGATGACATCCCTGTACATACTGTAATGTTGAGGAAAATAGTATTCACTTTCATTATGTCCATACCATTTGTATTTAACATACAACCCTGGTGTGAGAGCGTGAAAATAATTCAGCGAATATCGGTTAGGGTTAACGTTTGCAGATTTCGAAAAATTTGAAAACAATTTAGGTAAGTACTTTTTTTCTATTCAAGAAAAACGTGCAAAATAAATAAGTATTGAGCTGCTGAAATAAAAGTGAAGATAATGAAAATAATGATATTTCAGAAGATTTAATAGAAAAAAAAAATGTTTAATATATAATGAAGCAGTTTTTATAACGGAGGCTAGGCTGTTTCCACCTATCTATTCGTCAACTGCCAAACGAGTCACTACTGTTAGACTGACTATACAACAAGTTCAAATTTCACAAATATTCCACGAATCTCATTAAACGGTAACTAGATACCAATCAGGAGATTGCAAGTGCGAAAAATGTCGAATTTTGCCGACAGAACCACAATAATTTGTGTCACACTACTTGACACTGGTTTCTGTCAAAGGGATTTCTCAGGTTCCTCATTACATGAGTTTTCGTAAAAGTAATGTCTCTTGCTTGGAATCGCTTCATTTGCTGTTCCTACGTTGGGAGAAATTAAAAACAGCACACAATGTAGCCCTTGGTCACAAAGTTATCATCAGTCTTAAGCTCATTAAAACACAGCCATGGACAGAAATACTTGTAGTTTATTAACAAAGTAACCATGGACAGAAATACTTGTAGTTTATTAACAAAGTAACCATGGAGTCCTGCACTTTGGCGAATGCTCTAGTATTTACTAGATATAGGGTAGTCGGGTATATAAAAGAGGGTGACAACGTGACAGAATGTAATGTAATGTGTGTATAGACAGTGAGTAATTGAACTGCAGTCAAAGAGCACGAGAGATGTTACAGCGTTTGTTTAGCGCGATTGTTGAAGTTGAGTGTATCGTAAAGTTGTATTCGGAAAGAATAAACCAGTTTTATTAAGTAAGGATTTGTGTCGCTAAAGTTTCGTCGTAACGAAGTTACGGAAAGTTAATTAACAAACGGAGACGTAACAGTATTAAAAAGACCATTATGAATATCAAAAATTCTAGTATAAGAAGGACTAAAAAGACCGTTATCATAGTCAACAAAAGCTATTGTTAGAAGGACTAAAAATATCATTATCAGGGTGGAAAAAAATCTAGTGTTAGAAGGACTAAAAAACCGTTATCAAAGTCCAAAAAAAATTGGTGTTAGAAGAACAAAAAAGGCCGTTATTAAAGTCGACAAAATCTAGTAGAAGAAGGACTAAAAATACCATTATGAATGTCAAAAAATCTAGTAAAGAAGGAGTAAAAAGACCGTTATCAAAGTCGACAAAATCTAGTGTAAGAAGGATTAAAAATATCGTTATCAAAGTCGACAAAATCTAGTGTAAAAAGGACTAAAAAGACCGTTATCAAAGTCGTCAAGAGCTAGTGTAAGAAGGATTAAAATTACTGTTATCAAAGTCAACAAGATCTAGTGGAAGAAGGACTAAAAAGATCATTATCAAAGTCGAAAAACCTATGTAAGAAGGACTGAAAAGAACGTTATAAAAGTCGACAAAATCTATTGTAAAAACGACTAAAAAGACCATTATTAAAGACAACAAAATCTAGCGGAAGAAGGACTAAAAAGACCGTTATCATAGTCGACAAAATCTATTGTTAGAAGGATTAAAAAAATCATTATCAAAGTCGAAAAAATCTATTATAAAAACGACTAAAAAGACCATTATCAAAGACAACAAAATCTAGCGGAAGAAGGACTAAAAAGACCGTTAACATAGTCGACAAAATCTATTGTTAGAAGGATTAAAAAGTCATTATCAAAGTCGAAAAAATCTAGTGTAAGAAGGACTAAGTAAACCGTAATCAAATTCGACAAAATCTAGTGTAAAAAGGATTAAAAAGCCCGTTATCATAATCGACAAAATCTAGTGTAAGAAGGACTAAAAAGACCGTTATAAAAGACAAACAAATCTAGCGGAAGAAATAAAAAAAAGATCATTATCAAAGTCGAAAAAATCTAGTGTTAAAAGTATTATAAAGACTGTTATCATAGTCGACAATATCTAGTGTGAGAAGGACTAAAAAGACCGTTATAAAAGTCAAAAAATCTATTGTAATAAGGATTAAAAACACCGTTATCAAAGTCGAATAAATCTAGTGTAAGAAGGACTAAAAAGATAAGTATCAATATCAACAAAATCTAGTGTAAGAATGACTAAAAATACCGTTACCAATGTTAATCAAATTCTATCGGAAGAAGGGCCGAAAAAAGTTATCAAAGTCAACAAAATCTAGTGTTAGAAGAACTAAAATGACCAATATCAAAGTCAAAAAAATCTATTGTAAGAAGGATTAAAAAGACAATTATCCAATCAGTCAAAATCTAGTGTAAAAAGGGACTAAAAAGACCGATGTCAAAGTCGAAAATATCTAATGTAAGAAGGACTAAAAGACCGATATTAAAAACAACAAAATGTAGTGTAAGAAGGATTGAAAAGACAATTATCCAAGCAATAAAATCTATTGTAAGAAGGACTGTTATCAAAGTCGAATAAATCTAGTGTAAGAAGTACTAAAAAGACCGTTATCAAAGTCAACAAATTCTAGTGTAAGAAGTACTAAAATACCGTTAGCAAAGTTAATCAAAATCTATCGGAAGATGGACAGAAAAAAGTTATCAAAGTCAACAAAATCTAGTTTTAGAAGAACTAAAATGACCAATATCAAAGTCAACAAAATCTATTTTAAGAAGGAATAAAAAGACAATTATCCAAGCAATCAAAATCTAGTGTAACAAGGAACTAAAAAGACCATTATCAAAGTCGAAAAAATCTAGTTTAAAAAGGATTAAAAAGACCGTTATCAAATTCGACAAAATCTAGTGTAAAAAGGATTAAAAATTCTGTTATCAAACTAATAAGATCTAGTGGATGAAGGAAAAAAGACCGATATCATAGTCGAAAAAATTAGCGTAAGAAGGACTAAAAAACCGTTATCAAAGTCGACAAAATCTAGTGTAAGAAGGATTAAAATGACAGTTATCAAAGTCAACAAGATCTAGTGGAAGAAGGAATTAAAAGACCATTATCAAAGTCGAAAAAATGTATGTAAGAAGGAATAAAAAGAACGTTATAAAAGTCGAAAAAATCTAGTATAAGAAAAACTAAATAAACCATTAACAAAGTCTAAAAATCTAGTGTAAAAACGATTAAAAAGACCGTTATCATAGTCGACAATATCTAGTGAAAGAAGGGAAAAAAAGACCGTTATCACAGTCGAAAAAATTTAGCGTAAGAAGGACTAATAAACCGTTATCAAAATGACAAAATCTAGTTTAAGAAGGATTAAAATGACCATTATCAAAGTCAACAAGATCTAGTGGAAGAAGGAATAAAAAGACCGTTATCAAAGTATACAAGATCTAGTGGAAGAAGGACTAATAAGAACGTTATAAAAGTCGACAAAATCGATTGTAAGAAGGACTAAAAAGACTATAATCAAAGTCGAGAAAATCTAGTGTAAGAAGGACTAAAAAAAGACAGTTATCAAAATCGAAATAATCTAATGTAAGAAGGACTAAAAAGACCGTTATCAAAGTCGACAAAATCTAGAGTAAAAAGGATTAAAAAGACCGTTATAAAAATCAACAAAATATAGCGGAAGAAAGACTAAAAAGATCATTATCAAAGTCGAAAAAATCTAGAGTAAGAAGGACTAAAAATACCGTTATCAAAGTCGACAAGATCTAGTGTAAGAAGGATTAAAAAGACCGTTATCAAACTCGACAAAATCTAGTGTAAGAAGTATTAAAAAGACCATTATGAATATCAAAAAATCTAGTGCAAGACGGACTCAAAAGACTGTTAAGAAAGTCGACAAAATCTATTGCTAGATGGGCTAAAAAGACCGATATTAATAACAACCAAATATAGTGTAAGAAGGATTAAAAATACAATTATCCAAGTCAATAAAATCTATTGTAAGAAGGTTTCAAAAGACCGTTATCAAAATCGACAAAATCTATTGTTAGAAGGACTAAAAAGACCGATATTAAAAACAACAAAATGTAGTGTAAGAAGGATTGAAAAGACAATTATCCAAGCAATAAAATCTATTGTAAGAAGGACTAAAAAGACCGTTAACACAGTCAACAAAATCTAGTGTAAGAGGTACTAAAATACCGTTAGCAACGTTAATCAAAATCTATCGGAAGAAGGACCGAAAAAAGCTATCAAAGTCAACAAAATCTAGTGTTAGAAGGACTAAAATGACCAATATCAAAGTCAACAAAATCTTTTTTAAGAAAGAATAAAAAGACAATTATCCAAGCAATCAAAATCTAGTGTAACAAGGAACTAAAAAGACCATTATCAAAGTCGAAAAAATCTAGTTTAAAAAGGACTAAATAGACCGTTATCAAATTAGACAAAATCTAGTGTAAAAAGGATTAAAAATTCTGTTATCAAACTAACAAGATCTACTGGAAGAAGGAAAAAAAGACCGTTATCATAGTCGAAAAAAATTAGCGTAAGAAGGACTAAAAAACCGTTATCAAAGTCGACAAAATCTAGTGTAAGAAGGATTAAAATGACAGTTATCAAAGTCAACAAGATCTAGTGGAAGAAGGAATTAAAAGACCATTATCAAAGTCGAAAAAAATGTATGTGAGAAGGAATAAAAAGAACGTTATAAAAGTCGAAAAAATTTAGTGTAAGAAAAACTGAATAAACCATTAACAAAGTCTAAAAATCTAGTGTAAAAACGATTAAAAAGACCGTTATCATAGTCGACAATATCTAGTGTAAGAAGGACTAAAAAGACCGTTATAAAAGTCAAAAAATCTATGTAGGAAGGACTAAAAACAACGTTATAAAAGTCGACAAAATCTACGGTAAAAAATGACTAAAAGACCATTATCAAAGACAACAAAATCTAGCGGAAGAAGAACTAAAAAGACCGTTATCAAAGTATACAAGATCTAGTGGAAGAAGGACTAAAAAGAACGTTATAAAAGTCGACAAAATCGATTGTAAAAACGACTAAAAGACCATTATCAAAGACAACAAAATCTATCGGAAGAAGGACTAAAAAGACCGTTATCATAGTCGACAAAATCTAGTGTAAGAAGGACTAAAAAGACCGTTATCAAAGTCGACAAAATCTAGTGTAAGAAGTATTAAAAAGACCATTATGAATATCAAAAAAATCTAGTGCAAGACGGACTCAAAAGACCGTTGAGAGAGTCGATAAATCTATTGCTAGATGGGCTAAAAAGACCGATATTAATATTAATCAAATCTAGTGTATGAAGGATTAAAAATACAATTATTCAAGTCAATAAAATCTAGTGTAAGAAGAACTCAAAAGATCTTTATCGAAATCGACAAAATCTATTGTTAGAAGGACTAAAAAGACCGATATTAAAAACAACAAAATGTAGTGTAAAAAGGATTAAAAAGACAACTATCCAAGTCAATAAAATCTATTTTAAGAAGGACTAAAAAGACCGATATCAAAGTCGAATAAATCTAGTGTAAGAAGTACTAAAAAGACCGTTATCAAAGTCAACAAAATCTAGTGTAAGAAGGACTAAAATAACGTTAGCAAAGTTAATCAAAATCTATCGGAAGAAGGACCGAAAAAGTTATCAAAGTCAACAAAATCTAGTGTTAGAAGGACTAAAATGACCAATATCAAAGTCAACAAAATCAATTTTTAGAAGGAATAAAAAGACAATTATCCAAGCAATCAAAATCTAGTGTAACAAGGAACTAAAAAGACCATTATCAAAGTCGAAAAAATCTAGTTTAGAAAGGACTAAAAAGACCGTTATCAAAGTCGAAAAAATCTAGTGTAAGAAGGACTAAAAAGACCGTTATAAAAGTAAAAAAAAATCTAGCGGAAGAAAGACTAAAAAGATCATTATCAAAGTCGAAAAAATCTAGTATAAGAAGGACTAAAAAGACCGTTATCAAAGTCGAGAAAGTCTAGTGTAAGAATGACTAAAAAAACCGTTATCAAAATCGAAATAATCTAGTGTAAGAAGGACTAAAAATACCGTTATCAAAGTCGACAAGCTCTAATGTAAGAAGGATTAAAAAGACCGTTATTAAAGTCGCCAAAATCAAGTGTAAGAAGTGTTAAAAAGACCATTATGAATATAAAAAAAACTAGTGCAATACGGACTCAAAAGACCGTTAAGAAAGTCGACAAAATTTATTTCTAGAAGGACTAAAAAGACCGATATTAAAAAAATGTAGTGTAAGAAGGACTAAAAAACCGTTATCATAGTCGACAAAATCTAGTGTAAGTAGGATTAAAAATACCGTTATCAAAGTCAACAAGATCTAGTGGAAGAAGGACAAAATAAACCGTTATCATAGTCGACAAAATCTAGTGTAAGAAGGACTAAATAAACCGTTATCAAAATCGACAAAATCTAGTGTAAAAAGGATTAAAAAGACCGTTATCATAGTCGACAAAATCTTGTGTAAGAAGGACTAGAAAGACTGTCATAAAAGTAAAAAAAATCTAGCGGAAGAAAGACTAAAAAGATCATTATCAAAAATAAAAATATCTAGTGTAAGAAGGACTAAAAAGACCGTAATCAAAGTAGACAAAATCTAGTGTAAGAAGGACTAAAAAAGACCGTTATCAAAGTCGAAAAAATCTAATGTAAGAAGGACTAAATAGACCCATATGAAAGTCAACAAACTCTATTGTAAGAACGTTTAAAAAACAATTATCTACGCCCTCAAAATCTAGTGTAAAGAGGTACTAAAAAGACCGTTATCAAAATCGACAAAATCTAGTGTAAGAAGGACTAAAAAACCGTAATCATAGACTCTTACACTAGATTTTGTAAAGGACTAAAAA
>NW_013742623.1:0-6116 GCF_000517525.1 Limulus polyphemus
AAGACTGTCTTATAACTACTTGTTTAAAACGTACCAAGGACTGTCTTGTAACCCTTGTTTAAAACATACCAAGGACTGTCTTGTAACCCCTTGTTTAAAACATACCAAGTACTGTCTTATAACTCCTTGTTTAAAACATACAAAAGACTGTTATATAACTTCATTGTTTAAAACATGGATTGTTTGTGTATATCAAACGTTATTTTAATCATAGCATATACTGTCTTAATACCCGTTGTTATTTCATGTCAACGTTCTATTTAAGTAACTAAATGTTATTTATAAAATGTTCATTGTTTTTATACTCGCAGGTCTGTGGCCAGTCAACTGATCCGCGGAGAGTCCGTGACTGCTGAGGCTTTCGATAACGTCACTATATACTTTAGCGATATTGTGGGTTTTACAGTTCTTTCTGCCGACAGCACTCCAATGCAGGTAAGTTATGAATTCGCCCACCTGAAAAAGTTGAAGTTAAGAAACATCTGGTTTCAATGCTGTTTAGCTGAATAGCCGGTATTATTCTCTAAAGCACGGCCTCCTCACATTTGTATGATATTCACCCACGCGGTGTTTTAAGAGTTATCACCCACATTATTTAAACAAGAACGGTGGTGGATATTATAAAAACTCCGTGACGTGATAAATGGTTTTCTAAGCTCGTGATCTGCTCTTCATTTGTCATCCAGATAGAAGACCAACAAACATTGGGTTACCTCCCAAATATTTCGTCATCTTTTATTTTTCAATCATCTTTGTTTCTAGGTGTTAAAACTACGGAATCTTATTTTACACTTATCAATACAAGAATATATCAATATAAAAATGTATCTTAAAGAGATAAGTCTTCTGAAATAATACATTTATTTATTCGTACAATTTAGCTATAAAAGTCGAGTCTATTCCTGAAATAATACTTTTACTCCGCACAGAAAAAAAGTTCCAGTTTTAACTCTGGAAATCTGTTATCTCCAAAAAAGAGAATGGCGAAGTAAATCCTCAATAACCCCAGCTGTAATTAGATCTCAAATCGGTCAAAAGATGGCGCTATGAGCTGAAAGTATGTACTTGAAAAAACAGAACAGAAAAAAAAAACTCAGAGCCATTCTATGAGCCGCTATGCCGCGGCTAAAAAACCAAACAAACAAAACAATTAAACACTAACATCAATTGGAAAACATACATACATAAAGTTCTGAAAAAATAAACCGTGACTAGATAAAAGCCAAAAATAAACTGAAAGTATATAAAATACTGTGTATGGTCTCGCTGTCCCAAGCCCTTCACCAGAGGAAGTAACTTGAGGGCAAGAAATCATGTTATTTTAAGAAAATCATGGTTTGATTTAACTCGATTTTAAAATTCTATAAATTGTATTCTATATAAAAAAATATTTGTTATAGTGATACAAATAAATAGCAAATTATAAAAACTTGTGTACAAATTAATTTGAAGGAACAGTTTTGTGTGTAGTAGTGGTATTTATTATAATTAAAAACATAAAATTGGTCTATTTTATTGATATAATTATAAAAAAAATTGTTCTACGTAACTTAAAAGGAAAAAATAATAAATATAGTAGCGCCCCCAGTGGCACAGCGGCATGTCTTCGGACTTACAACGCTAGAAACCGGGTTTCGACACCCGTGGTGGGCAGAGCATAGATAGCCCATTGTGTAGCTTTGCGCTTAACTTCTAAACAAACAAAATATAGTAAATACAGTTAACACAATGCATCGTTTACATGTTATAGAGTAATTTAACTTCGTAAAGTAATTCTCAGTGTGCTTAGCACTTTTTTTTCCTTATGCGGAGGGACGAAAAACTTTTCGTAAGTTAAGGCTCCAGTGAAACCCCCCTTTCTTGGATACAGGGTGGGGTACCGTACGTTATCCAAGTTTTCTAGATTTAGCCGGCCTGGTAGCTAGGGTGCTCGACTCACAATCTGCAGGTCACGGGTTCGAATCCGCCGTCATACCAAACATGCTCGCCCTTTCAGTCGTGGAGGCATTATAATGTGACGATCAATCCCACTATACGTTAATAAAATAGCAGCCCAAGAGTTGGTAGTGGGCGGTATTGGCTAGCTGCTTTACCTCTAGTCTATTACTGCTAAATAAGGGACAGCTGAAGCAGATAATCCTCGTGTAGCTTTGCGCGAAATTCAAATCAAACCAAACAAACCAAGATTTAGCCATTGGTGGCTCTAGGCCTATGCGAACCACCAATGATTGGGGGAAGGATCCACCCAAAGACTCGTGCTAGCCAATCACCATGGACCATGAGTAATAATTATTTCTACCACCATGTGGTGGTGTAAATTTTATTAACGTTCGGAAATCAGGTGCTTGTAGGACAAGTAGCTCTGTAAAATTGAGCTTGCTGTGGAATTCTTGCCAATAGCCCAAACTTTCCTAGAACTGCCATTGAATTGACTTCATAATATGATACCGAAACTCCAGTAAAGACTATAAACCTTAAAATACAAACATTGTGCCCTTAAAAATATTATTAGATACTATTGCAAACAGTCTAGAAAACCATATGTATATTCTTAGAAACTTCTTGGTTCATTTTTCATTATTGTCTTGATGGAATTTCATTTGATGCTTTTCTTGTGTCACATAATTTAAGAATGCCGCAAATTAAGAAATATATAAGTAAATTTTTGATTACGTGGGATATTAATGTTTGATCTTTAACTACTTATGGTAAGCCTAAAGTAACAAAATACGTCTCACTGTAAATATAATAAAATACCAAATGTAGAATAATATATATGAATATATATATGTTTTATCTTATTTTTATGACAATTCTAGGTTGTAGACCTTCTGAACGATTTGTACACTTGTTTTGATTCCATAATTGAGAACTTCGACGTATATAAGGCAAGTAATGTTTAGTTTTATGTTAGTCTATGATACATATTATATTAAGCCTAAAATACCTTCTCTACTATAGTTAAGCTTAAGGTACATTCTGTGCTAAAATTAGGCCTAAGATAAATTCTATGTTATAGTTAGGCCTAAGATACAGTATGTACTATAGTTAGGCCTAAGATACATACTATATTAAGTCTAAAATACATTCTATACTATAGTTAAGCCTAAAGTACATTCTATGTTATAGTTAAGCCTAAAGTACATTCTATGTTATAGTTAGGCCTAAGATACATTCTATTTAATAGTTAGGCCTAAGACACATTATTTAGTATAGTTAGGCTTCTGCCATGATAAACTTTCTTGTTAATAACTTCAGAAAATTAATTTAATACGTAAAGACAGACGGGTATAGGAAGCGAAGTAATCGCTAATAAAACGTTATATGTATTTTAGTTATTATAATTCTCGAAAACATCCAGGTTGAAACAATAGGAGATGCCTACATGGTTGTATCAGGGTTGCCTGTTCGGAATGGAAACTTCCACGCACGTGAAATAGCCCGGATGTCCATAGCCCTGCTAAATGCTGTGACATCATTCAGCATACGTCATAGAACAAATGAACAACTAAAGCTAAGGATAGGAATCCACACAGGTCAGTAAGAATATTCTAAATTGAAAGTCTCCTTAGGATACATAAAAATCATTAATACAATACCCATCAATTGGTAAATTTGGGTATGGGACTATGTAGCTTATTACAAAGAAACTTTCTTCACTGGATTATCAATATTTTGTTGTACAAGCCAGCACCAGGCTTTCGTCGGTGGATTTGCCAGTACTGTTTCAGGAGGCTTATCAACAACATATTTTCATTGCTAGATTTCCAGCGACAATGTAAAAAAAAAATGGAGGTAAAAAGATCAGCTTGTGTTGTTTTCAATAACAGTAACAAAACCCCATAGAGTCAAGCTCTTGCATGAAAATATTTGATCAATATTACAGGTCCTTGTGCTGCAGGTGTAGTTGGACTTAAAATGCCAAGATATTGTCTCTTTGGAGACACCGTAAATACCGCTTCCAGAATGGAGTCCACTGGACTACGTAAGTATGTCTTCACTACTTGGATAGTCGTGAGTGCTGTAAAGGGTTATAATTAAATTTTCTCAGTGTTTCTCTATATTTACGTTTATCTTTCAATTCCGGAGAACGTCATAATATATTTTAAATTTTATTAAAAGAACCGTCCCGAGAGAACTAATCAAACCAAACTTGGTTCTGAGTCTGAAGTCAGTTGCAAATGTAATTTAACTAAATCTAGTAAACTTGTTATACCTACGGTCACCTACTACCGGGTGAACCAGTAGCTAAATATTGTGTTAGTTTTATTTAAAAATGGTATTTGTGTAGAAATGAAATTAATATTGTATATTTTATCATTAGTTATGAAACTGTTTGTGAGAACAAGGCTGTATGTTCATAACGAACGATAAAAAAAAGTGAAATATTTGCCAGTAAGAAAAAAACAGTAAAAATACTCTACGTTTTACATTCGTGAACATGGTTTGACTTGGAAAAGGACCACTCACGTGTGCAATAACCTACGGACAATCGTAACGAGCATGCAGTAGCTCCATGTTGTAAAAATATGTTTTCCTAGTTATCGGACCTAACAATATTGAAGAAGAGCGTAGGCTCCACTGGACAGATTCGAGCAATCAAACAATGGCCAAGGAGGGAGGTAGAGATCCAGTGTTTATCTTCGTGTTTCTTGACCAAACTACAACGAGAGAGTCTTCGGTAACGAAAAGGTCAACCAATCATTTCTTTCCAACCAATTAAACTGATTATAGTACGATTCTTGCTGCTAAATCAATAACATGCGCATATTTTTTGTTTTATATAGATATGATAAATGTTATTAAGTAGTTATTGTCTTAAACATCGGGTTTTAGTAGTTATTGTCTTTCCGACGAGAAATCGTATGACAAATAAAAAACTCTAGAGTTGAAAGGTCATTTTGGAACAATAAGTGGATTAATTAGCCTCCTCGTGGTTTCTGGTATTACCAAAAATAGAAAGATCAGGTCAGTTATAAGATGTCTATGCGAGTCATCGGTTTTCTCGTCTTTTTGGTTGGTTTAAGTCAATCTGTCTGTCTTCGATAATTCTTGCTGACTTTTGTTTCGTTACTTGAAAAAAAATGGTTAAGATCTATTTACTGTCAGCATCTCTGAACCCATATGTCTTCTAACTTAATTATACGATTTTAAGCGCGTTTTCTGTGACATTCAATGTTTCAAAGGAAAAGAAAAACAAGAAAACACTTAAACCAAATGTAGCAAGCAAATTCTATTTTTTTCTATATGATGCAACAAAAAAAGTTTATCAAGTACACTAATTTATTGTCTACCGGTGGTACAGCGGTAAGTTTACGGACTTACAACGCTAAAATCCGGTGTTCGATTTCCCGCAGTGGACACAGCAGGTAGCCCAATGTGGTTTTGCTCTAAAATAAGTAAATACTAATCAAGATCACATGTTATATTCTTCTGACGCGCTGAATTTCTTCAGAATTGGTATTGTATGCGTATATCTAACCTGACCAAAACCACTTCCATGTTCCTTGTAAAAAGACAACAACAGCCAAGTTAAAATAAAGGAATCGGTTGTATAAAAATATAATATCTACAGAAAAAGCAAAGTTATATGAAATGCTAAGGTCTGTAAGCCATTAATGTACAAAAAAGAGCCAATTCATACAGCGATATGATACTAAATTAAACAAGACTCGATCTTTACAAATTTGGCTCCTGCGCCAAGATCTATACACAGCTACTAAACAAACTCCTGTGAAGGTTGTAGGTCTATTTTTAAGTTGATTCTTGAAAGTCGAGAGTTTCACCCTCTAAAATGTTCTAAATTCTTCTTTGCTGCCAACATAAGCTCTTCCAACCATTTAAGCACCGTTATACTAGTCCAGGGGTCACCAAACTATGGCCTGCGAGGTCAGTTCCTCCAACCCTCCGCTGCACTGTGCCACAAATGAGCTAAAATATAATTATTTATATGGAAATATCACAGATTGTAGATAAACTTACTATGTAAAAAAAATTAAAATAAGTGTAAGTAAAAATGTCCAATCCGATTTTTGAATCTGACAGTAATATAAGTTTTAGGAAAATCAGTGAAATAAAAAATTCGGCAACTTTTTGCGACTTTGGATATCAGAGCA
>NW_013742624.1:0-6180 GCF_000517525.1 Limulus polyphemus
AATGTTTGGAGGGAAGAGCAGGAACTACTACTGCTACCATATATATGTTATAGAAGATGACGTAGAATGTTTGGAAGGAAGAACACGAACTATTACTACTTCCTTGCAGATATTAATACCAGGTAAAGGGATGGCAGCCAAAAATTATCTGTAATGTTATTTATTTCATTACTAGCAATTAGTTATTGTAAATGAGCCATAGGCTCTGCCATCTTAGGCATGTCTAAATGTATAGCACTGCCGTTGAACTATAATGTTTCACGACTTTTGGACATTTTGCTTACTTTGCTAAAGTTGACCAAAGTTTTTGCTTGTGATAAATAAGACTTTTGTATTAGTTCTTTAGAATATTACAGCTAGTGGTATGTTACTTTGCTTGTGATAAGTACTTTTGTATTATTTCTTTATAACATTGTCTCCCTCTGGGTCAACAATAAGCTAACGGAGTTATAACACCAAAATCCTGGGTTGGATTATCAGCGGTAGACAGCGCAGATAGGCCATTGTGTGAACAGAAACAAACTTTAAAATATTATAGCCAATGGTAATTAGTATTATTAGTTTTCCATTGGAATCGCAATTTTTTACTAAGCTTTAACGCCTGTAATTACATATGAGTTTGTAAGAAACTGAGCATTACAATACAAATTGCAGTTGCTTCTGAACACGAGGCTTCCTTGTTGTTGAATAGAATCAGGATCATAAAAGCCAAATGTCGGTCAGTCACGCTCGATTTCTCCGAAGTTTTTTAGTTACACGAGTCCAATTCCACATTTTTCCTATTTTATATACTTCCTCTTTTGATTGTCCGTTCCCATTTTAGTTGAATTTAATCGCGAACATAAACGTAAATAGCTCTAAATTTCGGCACATTTTCTGCTATGTAAAAGCCTGTCAAGGAGGGAGTTCCCAGGACTAGATCAGGCATGGCGTTATGTGTGTGACACCACATCTTCCACATCATTATGACGTCAAGCTAGGCAGGATCCGAAAAGGAAAGCCGAGAAGACTCCTTCAAAAAAATAAGTCAAAAATTAGCGCAAATCTATGTTTGAGAAGTATTACAAAAAAAGCCTTTGTTAAAACAGACTGAATATACTTATTATCTGTAGGGAAGAAGAGATCAACTTTTCCTCAGAATAGGCCCGACCCGCAATCTGCGAGTTCGAATCCCCGTCTCACCAAACATGCTCGCCCTTTCAGCCGCGGGGGCGTTATAGTGTGACGGTCAATCCCACTATTCGTTGGTAAAAGAGTAGCCCAAGAGTTGGCGGTGAGTGGTGATGACTAGCAGCCTTCCCCCTAGTCTTGCATTGCTAAATTAAGGACGGCTAACGTAGATAACCCTCGTGTAGCTTTGCGCGAAATTCCAAACAAACAATGACCATTTGATTGCAATCACACCTGTTCTTCTGTTTTAATCTTTATTCAAAGGCACCAATATGTAGCATGTTTGCTCAGTTATATGTAATGGACTCAGGAGTAATATATAGTATGTTCCTAGGAAAGGAAATTTTATATTTCATTTATTTATTTCTTTTGTGTATTGCCAGTTTTATACGGAATAGTTTTGGTTTCCAGTATATGAGTGGCAGTCGAAAGGAACGTAAAGGTCAACCAGCAAGGTAATTACACTTCTCACTTATAAATGGCAGAACAAACAGAGATCTTTTTTTGCATGATTTTTTAATTGTTATTCCCATTCTTCCAACTCTTGTTTTCCCTTAAGATTCACATTATACAGACTAAGACCGTTACAAATTTCAGAAATACCACAATAAAAATGCCCTTCGAATAAACGTGTTTCACATAGCGTTGTTATTGATAGAAACTCGTAAAATTAGTTTTTTACTGCTAGAGAATGAATAAAGCTGTGTACTTGATTTGTAAGATGCACAGCCATTACTCTTTTTTTTTATTCTGTAACAATATTGGGTATTACTGATTTAGTTTTTCTTCTGTTTGTTAATAAGGAACATTTGTACCTAAAGATTTTGCTCGGTTCAGGATAAGTATGTAGTTCCAAGATGTTTATCACGTCGGTTGTTCCAACGGTGAATTTTCCGAACGAAATAAATCTTTGTGAACACCACCAAATTCTCGAGAAGTAAGATACACCACACACGCGCGCACAACAACAACAACAACAAAAAAAAAAGCTGTTCAGTGAAAAGTTTTTCTGTACATGAAATGAAATAGCCTTATTCGAGTCTTCGGAGAGACTGAAGTATTCCACGAGAGCCGAACGGAGTCATGTGACTAGTGGTAGTTGAGACGTCATCTCTGTCATGTGACCTCCGGTTCAGCACGAGACAAGTTATACAAGCAATGATGATGCACAGTTGTACCAACACAGCAGAAATAACAGCAGCAGCCACAACTGTCTTGCTCGTACAAATTTCGTTCTCTCCGTTGTTTCCTAAAAAAGATTAACACAAAGAAGCATAAGATATAAAACTACAAAGGAAACTGTCAATTTCCCGAATGCGTACGTTAATTTAAAGTACTTTACGGCAACAAAAATCTGACAGTGGATGAATTAGTAATTTATTTATTAGTCTTATAATGAAGACCGCAAAATTTTAACGTGTTCTGATATTACGTTGTTTGATCTAAAATGCTGAAAATCAAAACATTTTAATAGCGTGGTATGATGCGCCTAAGTTGACGAAACAAATATGTTTATTTAGCAAAAGCAATAAGTATCATGTTTGACTGTTGGTATTTTGATTAATATTGTTAACAAAATTAGTATGCTGATGTAAAACCTTTAAAGTATAACCCTTTTGGTAAGTTTATACTTTATTGTACTGAAAGGGTCGTGTCGTCTTAGATCAGGAACACAATCAAACAGTGGATTTCACGAATGACAACACAAATTTGACATAATGTATACGTTTTTTCAGTGAGTCTTAAAATTTTAAGTTTATGGACAGAATTTTATAAAGTACAATTGCAAAATCAGTCTGAAGATCTGGTAAAAATTTCTGCTTGAGAAAAGCGTGAACATGAACAAACCTTAGAACTTAAGCAGAACTCAACCGTTGGCCTGCATAAAATGAATATTAAAAAAGGAAGCAACGCAATGTTATACTGACAAAATGAGTTTTCCCATCTATCAGTGACTTGTTAAGTTTGAGAATTCTGAACTGACGAACCACACTACGGAAGGAAATACGAAGTGTTAAATACGCTAATGACGAAGTGTTAAATACGCTAATGACGAAGTGTTAAATACGCTAATGACGAAGTGTTGGTCCACGAACTACAGGTCATTTCCAATACAGTAAATACGTTGAAACCAACGATCAGTTACAGTTAAATCTAACATTCAGTCTTTAACTATACGTATGTGAAGGTACTGCGAGTAATCGAGAATTTAGGTGTAAAACATCCGTACTGAAACACAATGGTGAGTTGAATGTTGACGTAACTAATTCATTTATTTTAGTAAAGACAGGCCATATCTAATTAATATTATATAACAATAAGAATATCTTTATTCGCGTGTTGGGCCAATGCGATTTTACAAGAAGACTGGATTTAAATAGTATTATAAACATACGTAACCCTTTGTTGCATTGTGCCATAGGGCTCACTACATCATATCTGTATACAAGCGTGTGTTGTGCCATAGAACCTACACCATATACTAACCATTGATCTGTATGGTTTGGGGATAAATCGTTTTATTTCTGCTACTGGGGTTCTGTCACGTGTACTCTGCACATACGTATTATGAAGCCAATTAAATTGTCTAACTGAGAGAAAAACGTAGAAAACTATTTTTAAGTTTCACGAAAAGATAAACTAATATGATATCACAAATCTAAGATTCTTCCATGAAATTATAAACAACGTGTTTTAGTTCCTTAAAAACTCTCGGGACGGCTGGATACGATGTCAAAGATTTAGTTCGAACGTAATTCATTATCGGTCGTTCAATCAAACCTTATATCCAAACAAAACGCAAGCTCACCCGTGTCCTTTGTGACGTCATCATCTTTTATTCTTGTGACGGATATTCCTTCAACAATAATCTCTCTCTGCAACGGGTAGTCGGGTAATATTGGAAAGGGGGACTCTTCCGTCCTGCGACGCCTTCTGCGTCCGTAGGAGCTCGAATCACCGCAGGAAACGGGGTCACATTCTTGAAGGCAAAACTGGACGTTTACTTGAAACCGGACAACAACATCATCGGAAAATTTAAAGGCGTCAAACTTCCCTTGCAAAGCTTTTGTTTCTGGGACTTTTTCTAGACTTGGAAAAATGCTTGGGTCGGTAGGACATCTATAGAAGAGAAGTTGAAAAATTAACGTACATCTTTTTATGTGTATGTTATTACACAGCAAGGGATTTCCAAACTATTCTCTGTTAAAGATAACTTCAGAATTACCAATAGTGGGGCCCTTTTAGGCTTTTTAAACATTTTCGAAGCTAGATATTTAGCAAATTGCATGCGGGTTCATAACTTTGTTATTAAAGGATCCCTTATATCATACGATTCTCATGCACATACAAAACCCATCTATATTACAATTAATCCCACTAATTACGGCTGGGGACTCTAATCTTACATGGAAGACAAGTGATTTTCATCTAATTCTGGGGAGTCAGTTCTTTTACCCGCATGTTGTAACCAGCAAAAACATAAAGTTACTTAATATGATGCAAAATGTGGA
Source organism: Limulus polyphemus (assembly GCF_000517525.1). Taxonomy (NCBI): domain Eukaryota; kingdom Metazoa; phylum Arthropoda; class Merostomata; order Xiphosura; family Limulidae; genus Limulus; species Limulus polyphemus. Next base: position 4,683 of record NW_013742624.1, read on the forward strand.
TCCACCGGTAGTGAACGTTATAAAAACACCTCGGTAATGTAAGGGTTAACATGATTAATCACAATGAGTAACACTAGCGTAACGGCCTAAAGTGTCGGTAATATCCGTAGGGAAAAAATTGTCGTCCTGTTTATGTGACGATGTATACTATTGTAAACAGTGTGTGCGATATGTTTGTGTACAGCAACTTTAGACTAACAATTAATGTACGAATTAGGTTACGTGTTTAATATGATTGTTTTGTAGTATTATTTACTCTTTTAATTACAAAATTTTAAATCTGACTATGGAAAACATGATCCAGCATATTTAAAAAAGAAAAACGGAACTTCTGTTTTGATTTCAGAAAATAAATACATAAAAAAATATTCCGCTTGATAGAAAAGTTAATAAAGAAACAATGAAATTAAATGAAAATATTATAGGTTATAAACACGACTTTTCTGTGTGTGTGGGTATGGCTCTGTATATTGGAGAAGAGCGCCGAAGCGGGCGAGGTGTAATTGCTTTCAGTGCAACACGTGAAAAGTAAAGCTACTTTGATGGTATTTCTAGTTTTTATTGTGATTTGGATATAATTACAAAAATAATCGTAGTATAGATACAATGATTGATACATGCTGAAACAAAACTAAATTGCTTGTTTTTCATCTGTGTTTTTCATAGTACATACAGTATTTCTTAGGTGCTATATAATACACAGGTATTAAATATTATACTATGAAAAAAAATAAAGATTTAGGGATAATAAACTTCGACAGGTACCGAATTTATCAGCACTGTCTGGGGATGAGCAACTCACCCGTTGTTGTCTATTAGAATAATATAGTCGTCATCGCGACCATTTCGTGCTACTAGATCTCGTGCAAGTATTCCAAAGACACCTATGGGTTCATAATAACAATTATATTAATTAAGATTTACAAAAAGGAAAATAATAATAATTGAAATTAGAAAAAACAATTACGATATCGAGTCTCTTAAAAAATTAGAAGTGGAAACAAAGAAGTAAAGGAAAAGATAACTTCGGTTACCCAAAATTTCAAATAAAAAAAAATCTAAAACATTTCGTTTTGCTGAAGTGAGTGAATTTTCGCACTAGTCAACCTGTATCGTCTCCATGTTGTTCTGTACTTAAAATGGAAAAAAAAATATTGCCTGATGTTTTTTGAGCCGAATTTCTATGAAATATTTCACTCATTTGTTTATGTTGCCATTCTTTTTAAGATGTGCTAATCCAACTGGAAACTAAACTGGACTAGACTAACATGAACATAATATATAAAATCTATTATTATGGGATTTTAGGACGTCCAAACAAGAATACTACACAGAGGCGTATTATGAGTCAGGCAGGCCTTGGGCTAAATTTTTCTACCGGGCCTATTATGATTGCGATTAGAGATTAAAAAACAACAACAACAACTAAACCTCATAACGGGCCTGGGGTTATAGCCGCACCTTAATCCGCCCCTAATACTACAAAGTAATTGAAGCT
>NW_013742625.1:0-7565 GCF_000517525.1 Limulus polyphemus
TCACATCTATTAGTAGTTCATTCATAGTAGTAGTTGACAGTTCATTCATAGTAGTTGATAGTTCATTCATAGTAGTTGATAGTTCATTCCTATTTGTAGTTCATTCATAGTTAGTTCACATCTATTAGTAGTTCACACATATTGTAAGTTCATATCTATTGGTAGTTCACATCTATTGATAGTTCACACCTGTTGTTAGTTCACATCTATTGTTAGTTCAATAATATCTGTAGTTCGCATCTATTGGTAGTTCACACCTATTGTTAGTTCACATCTGTTGGTAGTTCACACCTATTGTTAGTTCACATCTGTTGGTAGTTCACACCTATTGTTAGTTCACATCTATTGGTAGTTCACTACTATCTGTAGTTAACATCTATTGGTAGTTCACTCCTATTAGTAGTTCACACCAATTGTTAGTTCACATCTGTTGGTAGTTCACACCTATTGTTAGTTCACATCTGTTGGTAGTTCACACCAATTGTTAGTTCACTACTATCTGTAGTTCACATCTATTGGTAGTTCACTATTATCTGTAGTTCACACCAATTATTAGTTCACTATTATCTGTAGTTCACACCAATTATTAGTTCACATCTATTGGTAGTTCACATCTACTGGTAGTTCACTATTATCTGTAGTTCACACCAATTGTTAGTTCACATCTATTGGTAGTTCACTACTATCTGTAGTTCACACCAATTGTTAGTTCACTATTATTGGTAGTTCACACCTATTGGTAGTTCACACCTATTAGTAGTTCACTGAGTTCCTAAAGCTGATAACTTAATCAATAACACATTATAAAGATACGTGATTAAATATGGGTTAAAAGTGTTTCGTAGGCGTCTGTACCTCTCTAAAAAATAAGATATAGGAAACTGAAACTAACTAAACTAAATCAAAATATTCTTTTTTTACTGTAAGTAATATATAGTGTTTTTATTTAATCACAGGGGTCTTCTTTCAGCATATATTCATAGATTATTGTATCGTAACAAACTGGTAAAGATGGCGGAAAGTGGACTGCAGAAATTTAAAACACGAAAACAAACATTACAATATCCTGCTAAAACAGTAACTCTTGAGCATTAACTGCATCTACTAACCAACTCATTGGTAAAGATACCAGGGCTAGCGATGGTTTTACTTACGTTATAGGCAGTAATTATTGTTGCACCCCCCCTCACACTGAAGATCTCGAAGTTGCAGCGCCCCCTGAGAACTTGGCATGCTAGATATCCGCCTATTTTGCCTATCATTGACAACAGTTGAAATAGTCAATGAACAGTGAGCTACCAATAAGAATGAACCTTCATTAACGAATAAATTATCAAATAGGAATGGATATATACGAATATCATGAAGTTAGGTGTAAGAAAGATCGTTTGATGTTGAGAGATGAGAAAGCATCCGATTTTTGGTCAGTCTCTAATGGATTATTGGTTTGCAGCACAACAAGTCCTTAAAAAATGATCAGAGTGAGCGGCCACCTTTCTTGTTCAGCCGGTATCGAGATTATCAAACTTCCTATGATTCAAAAAGGTGTGCTAGGTCAAAAGAAAGGGATCTGTTCGGAGTGGGTTTGAGAAAATAATGTAAAAGACAGGAGTTCAACGAAAGAGGAAGGAAAAATAGATGCGAGAGAGAACGAATAACCCGAATTTGTTGTGTGTTTATCTTAGTACGAGTCAATATCTAAATAAAAGCAACTCGTGATCAGTAATACAACGGTGTTAAAGCGATCGTAACAATGAACAGTGCAACACAAGTAAGAATGTACTATCAATGAACAAAGAGTTAGTTATCTTTCTATTTGCTAAACACACAGTTGAGCAACAAATCTATTAACTACCTGGACGTTTTTTGTTATATTGTCCAATGACATCGAATTAAAAAACCAGAAAACTACTTGAATGTATTAGTTAACATGGTATTTCTCAGACGAAGTTTGTAAACGTTGTTTAGATTTGTACTTCTCTCACTAAGAAAACAGGACAGTGAAGAGTCACATTGTATGAAGTTATTTTTATTCTAAATTGTAGACCGTTTTTAACTAACAACATTCTTAAGTATAGACGACTCTGAAAGCCATATCTCTCTCTTGATATGCTTGTTTGTTTGTTTTAAACACAAAGCTACACAAAGGGCTAGCTGTGCTCTGCCCACCACGGGTATCGAAACCCGGTTTCTAGCGTTATAAGTACGGATTAAATATTAAATACAAAGAAATACTAGAAAAGATTGTGTAATACGACAAACATGAAATAATAAAATAAAATGTAGAATAAAGCAAGAAACCATTCAAACCTAAGTGTTTATTTACTGTAAGATGATACAAGCTTAAAATAGCAAAACGTTAGATAATAAAACAAAACTAGTCTTGGACAAAACCGATGTTCCAGATATCTCTAAGATGGCGATACAAGTAATAATACACGTCACTAGAGGGCGAAGGTAGATTGCAAGATATTTGTATATAGTTCTTCATATTTAGGAACATGTTTTCCGTCAAGGTATGTCTTCAGTCTTTTTTCGTGGAACTAAGAAAAAATATAATAAATACAAAACATGACTTAATTGACAGTAAAGAATGTTAAACTTACACAAACAAACTGTAAAATTTGAAGTTATGTTCTAGATTTCCTTACACAAAATGCTAGGCCTTGATCTATTTTAATAAATAAAGAATTGTAAAGTTAGGTTTTCATAATGCAATACTGGAAAATATTATTTCTGTAATTTTATTTATTTTTGTTTATCTCCAAAAACCAATTTATACACTAAACAAAAGTGATTAAAGTTTGATTGACTTACTTCAATCCCACCATATGTTTCCTCCACCTCTTCGACCACCACCTCTTTGACCTCCACCACCTCCTCCTGACTGTAAAGATAATGGTACAGCAAGAAGTCCAAGGACGGTTCCACCACCACCTCCACCTCCTCCAGCTCTGCCTCCTCCCAAACCGCCACCTCCTATGCCACCTCGAAAACCACCTCCTCCTCCTCTCCCAAGACCACCTCCTCCTCCTCCAAGACTACTTCCAAATCCTCCAGCTCTGCCTCCTCCCAAACCACCACCTATGCCACCTCCAAACCCACCTCCTCCTCCTCCTCCTCTCCCAAGACCACCTCCTCCACCACCTTGTACTGGTACAGCCTAGAACCCAGAATAACAGTAAATTATAAAGTCACAATATTATTATTGTCTGTTGAGTTTACAGTAAACTAAGTGTACAAGAACTGTTATGATTGGTTCAAACTTTTCGGTATGTATTAGTTTCAAGTATTTAATAAAATTCCACAAAATGTGTTAAACACAAGAAACAAACACCTTTCAACTGTTGTACATATGTGCAAGTGGTTGAAGAGATAACCCAGTTAAGATCGAGAACTGGGTTTAACACTCACGTTACTCCACATTTAACTTCTAGATAAAAGGGAGTATCCGTTCCATGTTGGCGGTAGTGGAACCTTGGGTTTTGGAAGATAATAATAATACTACGTGGGATGGGGCTGGAGGAAACTTACGTGTAGTTAACTACGTTAGTTGAATATCAATTCATTATGAAACCGGTGTCATTAATCAGTGTTTCCGCCTTTAGATTTAAAAAATCAGGAAAAACTGGTTCTGGATCTCAGATCCATCAGAAAATCAGCAATGGTTTTCAGTATAATTTACCTGAATTGTGATGACTCCGCCGCCACCTCCTCCTCCACCAAGACCTCCTCCACCTCCTCCACCAAGACCTCCTCCACCATAACCGCCATATCCTCCTCCACCATGGCCAGTAGCTGACGCTTCCAAATCGTCTTCCGGTTTCAGCGCATCTTGGGTTTCAGCGTTCACAACTGCTGTGGACAGCAGCAAGGACACGAGAAATACAGCCTGTTGTAGAAGACAGATCATTTTACGTAGTTTTTAAATTTTTTTAGATATTACAGCGGTAACAGTTTGTAAGTCAGTGTTTTAATACACAGTTTTATATAACCAATAAACCTTCACTGAAGGTTTATTGGTTATATAAAACTGTGTACTGAAGGTTTATTGGTTATATAAAACTGTGTACTGAAGGTTTATTGGTTATATAAAACTGTGTACTGAAGGTTTATTGGTTATATAAAACTGTGTACTGAAGGTTTATTGGTTATATAAAACTGTGTACTGAAGGTTTATTAGTTATATAAAACTGTGTACTGAAGGTTTATTAGTTATATAAAACTGTGTAATGAAGGTTTATTGGTTATATAAAACTGTGTACTGAAGGTTTATTGGTTATATAAAACTGTCTACTGAAGGTTTATTGGTTATATAAAACTGTGTAATGAAGGTTTATTGGTTATATAAAACTGTGTAATGCTGTGGTTGTTTGGGCTCATTGGTTTTCTTTCTTTGTCTGTTTCAAGTGTTCATACCATGGGCTTTGAAATCAAAACGGTAAAATGTGTACTCAGTTTTTGGTAATGTCTATGTTGGTATCACTTAACCGTTAGTTTGTATATTTGAATATCTTACATGAAGCCTTTAATCGCTGGTATTTTAGTGAATTTGGACGCTAGATGTCCCTACGTTTCAAGTGATAGACCAGAGGGAAGACAGCTCGTCAACAGCACACAAGACCAACTCTTAAGTTACTTTTATATTACCGAATAGTGGGATTTGACTGTCATTCGTATAACGCACCCATGGCCCCAAAATGTTGAACAGATTTCTGTGGCAGTGGGTCTCAAACCAAGAACCATCGGATTCACAGTTTGGCACGCTAATTATTGGATCACGCCCGACCCATCGTGAACAAGGATCTGGTTTCTTTAATTAAAAAAACGTTGTCCAAATTTTACCAAACACTTCTAATTGAGAAACAATTACTAAACTTAATTGTAGTGTTCTATAGTTTTTTTGTTGTAATTATTTCTCACTAACTTTCTTCGTGCTCTCGTGGAAGAATGGAAACCGAAACCGACGTTGAGTATATAAGGAGGGAGTTTGATTCAACTCAACAGCATCTTCTAAACAACGGAAGAGAATAAGAAACTCAAGTAATAATGGAGAATAAGGTACGTATGTATGTGTGTGTGTAGTTAAACGTTTCTCTATAGAGCAACAAATAACAGTAAGATAATGTGAATAACTCTAACATTTTGTTATCAAAATTCTATTAAAATACGATTTGAAAAACGATCTTTCTTTGAAAAAAAATTGAGTTGACGAATTTGTTTACAATTTTTAGTTGGCCACACAACATCTCCCTCCCCTCCCCCTCTGGCTAATCATGGACACATTGAGTTGATTTAGTAAATGTGTTGAGAGTAAAAATACATCACGTGCACTGCTCATCAAGACTTAAACTGGGAACGGTGTTTGAGAGTATACGATTGTGAAATATAAAAATGAAAAAGACAAAGAAAGTTCTCCTCGATAACGTTAGTGCAAGGTAATTCCCCCAGGGAGAAATTAGATCATCTGGCGTGAATCAAATATGTTTCTCGTTAGTTGTATTTAGCAGCTAATTTACTGTGTAATTCGTGAAATTAGTTTCAACAAGTTAATTTGTGATAATTTAGTTTTATTTGAAGATCTATCGAAATTCTTCCCATTTTATTTCAACCTGAATTAAATCGATCAACAAATTTTTCTGGGTACTTTTCAAGATTAGGCATATTTGACCTTGTCGTTAACGTTACAAAATGCGCAAAAAAAGGTCCGAAGTTCGAGACACATTACTGCATACCACTCTGAGAACTTTTAACTGTGACAGCGATCGATGCTGGCTGACTGTCCTCTGGTCAGTAGCTCACTTTCTTATCTGTCCATTTAGCCCACGAGCGCATGAAACACTGTTCAAGTTATAAATTCCACTAGTCAAATGAAACTAAGACATTTCAACACATTGTGAAATATTTAAAATTCTTTATCTCATCATTACACGTTACAGTCTTTATAAAATTTGTATTGACACTTTTACAGCTGGAGAATGGATTTATTTCTAGTATTGATGGTAATTAGTGGGATTATCTCTAGTATTGATGGTAGTTAGTGGGATTATCTCTAGTATTGACGGTAATTAGTGGGATTATCTCTAGTATTGATGGTAATAAGTGGGATTATCTCTAGTATTGATGGTAATTAGTTGGATTATCTCTAGTATTGACGGTAATTAGTGGGATTATCTCTAGTATTAATGGTAATTAGTGGGATTATCTAGATTAAATAGTTGGATTTTTGTCTTAATCTGATCCTCACCACGGATTATCATATAGAGATTACATATGTGGCTGTTTCTCATAACCCTATCTTATCCGGGTATTATCTGGAACTCTGATAGCAAATTTCTGTACTTTAGCAGTGAAAGTCCAGTTTTCTTGTTTGTTTGTTTTACGAGCTTTCTTTAGCTAATCGAAATTGTCAATATTTTATAAATAAAAATCCTTCTCTGGAAAATATCGCGATAAACTGTGGAGTTTGATTTCTTTCCTCTGTTATTTCGGTTAAAATTTCAATAATATTTAAGAATTACGATTAATTTTTACGATTTAAAAATTGAATTCATACTTTTCTTCATTTTCGTTAAATTAACAGAACAAAACCGGAGGCTTATTCGATAATTTTTACATACAGATTAATTGAATAACGTTTGTATCCGCTAGGCCTTTTTTTTTTGTTATTCTATTGAAATCTCACAAGTAGCACACAAAGTAAATTATAACCATTTTTTATTAGTTGAAGAATAAGTAAACTAAATAGCTTTGTAAACAATGAAATGTCGTTCGTGCTTTATCACGGAAACTGATAATAAAAAATACACTTAATAATTGAATCTGTCACGAAATCATCTGTTACTAATCCAGTTGCTAAGATACGGTTGCCAAGAGAACTAGGTAAGGATGATTCATTTAAGAATGTGCTCCCGGAGGACTTATTAGAGTTAGTCTGTTTTTTGTTTTTAGCGCGTAGTGAAAATAGTATTATCTGTGCTAAGTTCTCCGAGAGAATCCAACCCCGAATTTTAGTGTCTTAAGCTGTCAAACTTAACCACAGAGTCACAAGAGCATTTTAAAGAGTAAAACCCCAGTCTAGTTTTTTAAATTGTTTTTTTACACGTCACACAGTAATATTTTACCTGAGGACTTCTGATTGTTAAAAACTAGAAATTATAAACCTAAGTATGAAGAAAACCCCTGCATTCAAAACTTTGTTAACACGAGTGAATATTTTACAGATTACTACATATATATACACATACAATAAACATAGTTTTTAGTGAAACACGTTATTACTAGCATTGTGGTTTTACAGTTTTAATTTTTGTTGAATTGAATCTTATCTTTTCACTTTTGTGAAGATTGTTGAATTTAATCTTGTTTTATTTTTCGAAAGATTGTTGAATTGAATTGAATCGTATTGTTTAAATTTTGTAAAGATTGTTCAATTTAATCTTATTGTTTAACTTTTGTAAAGATTGTTCAATTTAATCTTATTGTTTAACTTTAGTAAAGATTGTTGAATTTAATCTTATTGTTTAACTTTAGTAAAGATTGTTGAATTTAAGCTTATCTTCTAT